>NC_089228.1:31599563-31899563 GCF_963924675.1 Phocoena phocoena | reverse complement strand
AGGTGCAAAATAGTTTCCACTGGGAGAAAACTTATAATGAGAGTTTTCAATTATGTTTGCGTTATAAAAGTCAGCCAGCATGGTTAAGAGGAGACGTCTGTCCCAATCATCTGTCACTCTTCCTCCATAGTTACACTCTCCAGTCAGGTAAGAGATAGCTTCAAATGGAATTGTATCATATTCATTTATAAATAACTGAAACAAAGGAAAAATGAAATGAGAAAAACCTTAAAGTATTTCACTTCATTTCCACTTTAAGATGGCCTTCACTATCAATCAATCAATCATCCATCAATCTATATACATGGAAGTGGGGTTGGAAGAATTATCGTCATGGTTGTTTTGAAGCCCCATGTCATAAAGGCCCTTATCACAGCACAGAAGCAGAAAAATACAATATTCTGTGGTTGTCTAGTTGGATTAATATATTTGGTAAAACATGACAGAAATAATGGGAAAGTATTGGAGTTGGACAGACCCGAGTTCAAATCTTACCTCAATGGGTAAATTTACTTCTTAGCTTTGGTTTTCTCCAAAATAGGGATAATACCCACCTTACAGGGTTGCTGTGAGAATTAAAATTCACGTAAGTAATGTGCCTAGTTCAAAGTCTGAGTGAGTAGTAATTTATAGCGGACATTTGATCTTTTTCCTTTGATGGGGGGCTGCTGACCATCTCATGCATCTCATGTTTCATTGTAAGTCTACAGAAACTGAAAAAGCCGACCACTCACTTTCTCAGCCTCCATTATGGCTAAAGCCTAGGCTTGTGACCTGGGCTTGGAAACTCAGATGTAGCCATCCTAGACTGAACTGGGGTTTAGGGTGCAAAGAAGCAGGAACAGCAAAGAATTTTTTTGATGACATCAGAGAGTATGTAGTAGACTAGTGTCTGTGTGGCAGCTATGAGCTGTGGTGTCTGATATTTAATAAGAGTAGAAGGAATGCTGTTACCAGACATGATATGATTCTGGATATGACTATGTATGCCTTGGCTCTCCAGCCATCTTGGTGATTCTGTGACGTACCCAATATTCTTTCAATAAATTCTTTTTCTACTGTTTTTGTTGACTGATAGAGCTAAATCATAGATCTGACTGAGTGGAGGCTAAGAGTAGAGTATAGTGAGGACCTATATAAAGCCAACACTGAGGAGGGCACTGCAAAAAGAAAGAACTAGGGTCCTTGATGGCAACGCTTTTGTTGAATCAACCAACTCCAGAGTCTGTCCTTCCTCTGCAACTCTTTTTTTATGTGAGATAAAAAGTTTCATTATGGTTTAAGCCAGTTTGAATCAGGTTTCCCATTATTTGCAGCAGAAAAATGCAGATGGAGATTATGCTTTATAAGGCAAAATTATAATTATTAATACCATCTAGCCAACTATTAGTGGTGTTGGGAGAACTGAATAAGTCATTCTAAGCAAAGGGAATTGCCTAGGGCCTGGTACACAGTGATCCTCCATCAGTGTTAGTTCCTTTCTAATTTTACCTGTAGTTGTCGAATACTGATGCGTAAATCTGATTCATTAAATCCATATGGAATATTCCAACCAAGAGGACCAAATTTCTTTCTCTCTTGCACAAGGGCATGAAAAAAACAAACTCCAAAGAGTAACTTCTCCCATGCCTTTTAGACAAAAATATGCAACAAGAAAAAAATCTGATCAGATTTCCATTACTAAAATGAGGGGAACTGATGATCTTTCATTATAAGGTTCTATGATCATATATCTCTACAAACTTTTATTTAGAAAGGCTATCAAAATAATGCTTACTATAAAAAGTATTAATCTTATGACTTATCCAAAATCTCCAAGCTAGACAAACTACAATAACATTATACTTTATTAAAATGCAATAGTGCTAGAGAGACATGCCAAGATGGCAGAATAGGAAGAACTTGAACTCACCTCCTTCCTTGATACACCAAAATTACAACTACTTACAGAGCAACTATCTATGAGAACAAACTGAAGGTAGAAGAAAAGATTTTCCACAACGAAAGACATAAAGAGAGAACCACAAGATGGGTAGGAGGATCAGAGACATATTGTAGTCAGGACCCAGGTTTGCTGACCCACAAATGAGAGGAAAATCACAATTATAGAGGTCCTCCCCAAGGAGTGAAGGGTCTGAGCCCCACATTGGGCTCCCCAGTGTAGGGGCCCTGCACTAAGAAGACAAACCTCCAGAACGTCAGGCTTTGAAAGCCAGCAGGGCTTATGTTCAGGAGAGCTGGTAGGCTATAGAAAACAGAGACTCCACTCTTAAAGGGCGTGTGCAAAATCTCCTTAGTACTGATGTTTCCTTCCACGCAAGGAAACTTCAATTAATGTAACACTCCTGGATTTTCTCCATCCTTATACTCACTGGTGGAGGGAGGAGTACCTATCTGACGGATAAATTTGGGGAAAGTCAAGCAAATTTGCTTTGCTCAGCTTTTCCCTTTCCTCTCTTAGAAGTGAGCTTCCTGCAGGGAAGGAAGTTTTCCTCTGTTCCTCTGGGTAGATAAATGTACTTAATTCTGGGTTCAGTAATACTAAGCCCACTTGTTCACAGATGTAAACTACATCTTCCAACCTAGTCTATATCAGTAATTAAGGTTATAATTTGGTTCCCATATGTTTGTACTTTTTCCTGTTTCTTAACTGGTAAGAATTTGGGCAGAGAAAAGGAGTGCTATTTATTGGAACTCCTAACATCCTCAATAACATGTGCAAAACTTTTTTACATACGGATACATTGAAGAGTGTTATTAATATGTCAAAACATTATTACTAGAATTTCCATGAAGACAGACTTTTTTGGTGATGGCAGTGTCTATTTTACTCTCACTGCATTATATCGTACCTAACAAACATATTTGTTGAAAGAATAAATAATGTTAAAATAGATTGCTACTCTTGGGTCTTAACTGTCTTAATCAAATGCACTGTTGGACTTTTGTACAAACTAAGAAATGTTCATTCATTTAACAAATATTTATTTGAGTATCTACTACATGGGAAGCAGAACACAAACAACTGGGAATAAAATAACATAGGTAGAATTTCTATCTTCTTAGGAAATGCCTAAAGTTTAATATTAAATAAAATATTTATGTTTTCATATTTTTTCACTATAAAAACACATTTTAAAAGTTCCAGAGGCTGAATATTACCAGTTCCTTTCCCTCGCATCCACTGAAAAACTGAGGATCAGAAACTGGATCAGTGAGATATGATTGGAGGAGATTTAGCCGAAGACCCGTAGGAGGCTCATTAGTCATTTTTACTCCATTCTGTAGAATTGTTACTGGGAACTAAGACAAAATAAACAAAGAGCATTACTCTAGATAACCAACTCAAGTCCTAAAAATACATACACTAGTGGATTAAAAATAGGTATAAGGGAGGACTCCAGAAATATTTTTAAAACCTCTTAAGGTTAAGCATTTAAGATATACAATGTATCAATAACACATAACCAAATAAATGTACTAAACTCCATAGGAAATAAATATACTTTTGGAGATGGGTAACTTGTGAGCCAAAGCCTAAAGGATGAGTTACAGCCTTCGGGAGAAAAATCTTCACATATTTTTTCCAACATGGGCATCCAGGAGACAGCGAGGTGACAGTTCTGTAGGCAAACCCAAGTTCCTTCCTCTATTGCTGCGTTAATCATTTTTGTTGCAATTGGCCCTTGTCCCTGTCCCAGTGAAATAGCTTGAAATTTATTTCCAGACATAGCTTTATCATTTGCAAATTTCAGTAGGCCTAAGAGGGCACAAAAAAATAAATGGTTTCACTGCTTACTCTAAAATTATAAAATATGCCTTATGTTTCAGTGTATAAGGATTTAATTGTGAAAAATTCTAGTTACCTTTCCTTATAAATACCGAATTTACTGATTTACACTCATCTAAGAAATAGATATTGAACGAGATGATTTATTTATAATTTATTAAGTTGACATTATGCACTTACTGGCCATGGGATCTGCTCCTGGAGATAACACAAAAATTAAGGGAATGGTGCAATTTGAATCCAAATAACTCTTTGTCAAATCAAATGGTGGAGGCTCTACAAACTTTTTCCCTAGTTTCTCAGTTACATAGTTAGTTATGGCTGGAGTTATCTGTTGAAGAGAGAAAAAATATGATCTTTAGAGTAACTTTTATTCCACATAACAACTTTGATTATTACTGAAAACCGACAGAGTAAACTATGAGCCTAATGGATAAGAAAAGCATGCAGCATATCATAGGCAAAGCACTAATTTTCCTAATATATAAAAGGTATCTATAAATTGATGGGGCAAGACTAACAATCCAAAAGAAAATGGGCAAAGAAGATAAACAGTTTGTAGAAAATGAAATAGAAATGGATCTTAAGCATAGGAAAAGATGCTCAACCTCATTTAGTATAGCAGAGACTGCAAACTGTTCCCATTCTGTGTCTCCTTTTGGTAACAGAACCCCAAGTTTTCCCAACCTTTCATGCAGCTAGATGTGGCCATGTGACTAAGTCTTGGCCACAGAAATACAAATGGACATTATATATGGAGCTTCCAGATCCTATTTTTTATAAGCAAACTGTTTGCCTTCAACACTCTCTTTTCCTGTTCAACAGATGTGGTGTTCATGACCCAGCTTCAATCTCACTGACAAGGACCACACTTTAGGAGTCTTCTCTAGCATGAGAGAAGGAACTTGAATCTCTGGATGATCTCAAGAACAGAGATGCCCTGCCAGCCATCAAGCAAATACTCTGGGCTGTTAGGAGAGATAGAGAAAATAACTTCTATTTTGTTTCAGCTACTGTACTTTAGGTCCCTTTGTTACAGCAGCTTTGTCTATACCCTAATACTTATAAATAAGAAAAATACAAATTATAATTATACTTAGATACCATTTTTCACCATCAGCTTGTTATATAAATGGGACAAAGATAGCCTGTGTGTATTTACCGCTGGATTGTTTATTTTTCACAGTAGGCTAAAACCTGTTAGTTCAAAAGTCCACTGGCACCAAACTCAGAATGTTGCATATTCAACTGTTTTAAACATAGCCCAAATAAGCAGATTTTTAACCATTTAGAGTTTGCCTACTTTTCACCCAACATCTGCTAGCCATAAAAAGATAAGCCCCAGGATATAAAGACCCCAAGCCACTGCTGCCCTTCAGAGCTCTGACACAGAGACTCTCAGCCGCCATGCTGATGAATAATGTCGTCCAGACACCACACAAGTCCCCTCTCCATTAGGGATTCCCTTGCCTTCCCCTCTCCTTTGGAGTTGTAGACCTCCCCTCACTCCCAGCCTCTGGACAGACACCTGCTATGAGGGATTTCTCCCTCCCCAACAAACAAACCTGTCAAAGTAACATCTAATGAAACTCATGTGCGTTACTGCCACCTCGATCAGCCCCAGAATCCTCAACCTCTCTGCACAGATTGGCAAAGATCCAAAAGTTTGGCAACAGGGCTTCCCTGATGGTGCAGTGGTTAAGAATCCGCCTGCCAATGGAGGGGACACGGGTTCGAGCCCCGGTCTGGAAAGATCCCACGTGCCGCAAAGCAACTAAGCCCACGCACAACTACTGAGCCTGTGCTCTAGAGCCCATGAGCCACAACTACTGAGCCCATGTGCCACGACTACTGAAGCCCACATGCCTAGAGCTCCTGCTCCACAACAAGAGAAGCCACCACAATGAGAAGTCTGTGCCCCGCAACGAAGGGTAGCCCCCGCCCGCCGCAACTAGAGAAAGTCTGCACGCAGCAACGAAGACCCAACACAGCCAAAAATAAATAAATAAAATTTAAAAGTTTGGCAACATACTGGGTGGGCAAAAGTACAGGTAAACAGATATTTTCATACACTGCTGAGGAAGAGCGATCTGGTATAACTTTCATTGAGGACAATTTGAAAGTATCCATAAAATTACAGAGGGCAAACCCACTGACATAGCAATTTTGTTCCTAGGAATTTATTCTGATATATAGTTGCACATGTGAGAAATGACTTTTGAATAAGGTTATTCGTTGCAGCATTTTTATAATAAATAATATATAAATATTATAAAGATCCATCAGTAGGAACTGGCTAAAGAAATTATTGTACACTCATACAATGGAATACCATGCAATTGTAAAAAAAAAAAGAAAGAGAACACTATTTATGAATTAGTAGAGAAAAAAGCAATATGCAAAACAGTGGATGCTACCGTTTGTGTTGAAAATAAACAGAAAAAGAATTTATATGTATGTACATTTATATGTGTATAAAAGGACAACAAGAAGCAGATAACATTAACTGCTTGAGAGGAAGGATGATGAGTGACTGAGAGATGGAGACTGGAGGCACACTTTTCATTGTATTCATATGTTCATGTGATTCAAAACAGTGCATCAGTTTTGAACCACAGGAAGATGTGACTTACTTATAAATTATATTAAAATTAATTAAAAATAAAAGAAGGCTGCTCATCAATATTAGCAGCAGAAAAATCAGTACAAAGAGGTATCAGACATTATCTTCTAAACGCCAAACGAATTTCTAAAGGGAATGTGTAAGAATTTGATGGAGAGAGGAGTGATCATCACAGGCTTCTTTGGTCCTGGAAGGTTTGTGGAATACATGGGGAGGAAGGATAGAGGCTTCTATATGGGTAATTTACTGTAGTTGTGAGCAATTCTGTAGTTTTAAATAGAAGTTTCAAGGAGAAGAATACTAGAAGTTTCAAGAAGCTTCTATATGGGTAATTTTGTGTAGTTGTGAGCAATTCTGTAGTTTTAAATAGAAGTTTCAAGCTGAAAAGAGGTCTGATTAGCCAAGGTAATAAGACTGCAAAGCTGTACTTTTGTCATTATTCTACAGGTATTGACAGGCTCCTGAAGGTTTTTTTTAATAAAGAGCTCACAATGACATAGCAGCTTTTTATTTCTTTCTTTAATAACTACACATGCACAATGATGAAATCTTTTTCATCCTTTTACCATTAACACCATGTAGAGTTTCCGCCTAGCACAGGAGATCTTCAGTATACATTTTTAAGGAAAGGGAGATGCTGAGGATGCAGAGACCTTGCTCCGCATTACCCTACACACTGGCCAGGGGCAATGGTGCAACTGCAATCGAGTACGATAGTTTTCTATAGAAAAAGTATCTTGTTCCAGTAATTTAACATGAGAAGAAGTTATAAGACTTTTCTATAATATTAAAATATATATTTTAATCCTTCATGTAAGATACTCTAGAAAAGAAATTATGGAGACTTAAACAGACCTGGATATGGGCTTTGTGATGATTAATTTTATGTGCCAGCTTGGCTAGGGCACAGTATCTAAATACCTGTTAAGGTATTTTTAAAATAAGATTAACATTTAAATCAGTAGACTTTGAGTAAAGTAGATTACTCTCCATAATGTGATTCAGCCTCATTCAATCAGTTGAAGGCCTTAAGAGAAAAAAAGACCGATTTCTACTGAGGAAGAGGGAATTCTGTCAGTAGACCACCTTTGGACTCAAGCTGTAACATCAGCTCTTCCCTGGGTCTGCAGCCTGCAGATTTTGGACTTGCCAGCTTCTCACAATCATGTGAGCCAATTCCTTAAAATCATCAGAATCCTACTGATTCTGTTTCTCTGGAGAATCCTGACTAACACAGACTTTAACTGAATTTGGTTTAATGCAATTAAATTCAACTCAACTCACAGATATTTATTGAGATGTCCAACCATCTGCCAGGTACTGCTTTAAGTCCTGGAGATACTGAACAAAATAAGACACGGGTCCTGACCTCAAGAAGCTCAGAGTCCAGTGGGAGACCCTACCAAGTAGACAGACAATTACTGTGTATTCCAGTGTGGTCAGTGTGGTGTTTAAGCACAGGATCCCAAGCATGGCAGACAAACCAGTAACCCCACACGTGGTACTGAAACAACATCTCCACTGGTCATCAGAGAGCCATTCTGTGGAATGCAAATAGGCAGGGGTTTCCCAGATGCAGAGCTACTCATTCCTAAGTTTACCATGAACAAGGGAAGCTATTTGTGATAAAATAATGAATAAAGCACTGTTTTGACCTTCAAGGGACTCATTTTCTAGTGAAAGGAACATATATATATATATACATACAACTATCAGATAGGAAAGAATGAGGTACATTTTAATAATGTACAAAGGTCTTTGGGAGATAGAGTAAGGAGAAATACTCAGAAGTCACGTAATTATATAGGCCTCTGTTTGAATCTACTCAGAGACTGAATGAAGCATTAGATAATGCTCCTTGTGAAAAAAATGTAAAAAAAAAAAAAGGAAAAAGAAAAGACAGGACCATTGCAATCACTTTCAATATCTTCATTTTATATGTGGTTGTAACTGGAACTCAGAAAGGTGAAGTGACTTACTCAAAGTTTTAAGCTACATATATAAGCATAGCTTTTAGTATTTTGGGGTTTTTTTTAACATCTTTATTGGAGTATAATTGCTTTACAATGCTGTCTTAGTTTCTGCTTTATAACAAAGTGAATCAGCTATACATATACATATATCCCCATGTCTCTTCCCTCTTGCGTCTCCCTCACCCCCTCCCTATCCCACCCCTCTAGGTGGTCACAAAGCACAGAGCTGATCTCGCTGTGCTATGCGGCTGCTTCCCACTAGCTATCTACTTTACATTTGGTAGTATTTATAAGTTAGCTTTTAGTTTTTTGTTTAAAATTTTTCCTTTCGTAACACTATAACACTTTTCTCGAGTGTATGAAAATTGGTATCAGCCTATTTATTTCACCTAAAGAAAGATTTTTGTGCTTGTTTGAACTAATAAAATTATGACACATTCAAGATTTTCTACTGTCTTCTGCTTCTAGTCAATATTGAGGAAATGGACCAGATTTACCTTCTTGCCATAAAGAACTAAAAAATGGGCAATATTAATGAAACAGCCATTTTCAGACATAAGGCTGTTCAGACAATAGGTGGTACAGGACAGTGATTCCTGATAAAAAAAGAAACAAACAAGGTGAGACCTATTATCCCCTTGACTTTCCTCTGGGAGATACATTCCAGACCGTGGAACAAGGAGAGCAACTGAAAGTGGTACAACACAGTGTTGCTGAATTGGGAAGACAGGAATCAGAGTTCAAGGAGGCTCAGGCTGCTGGAAGTTTCAGAGTTCAAATTTGAAGGGAAGTATCCAGAGAAAGAGCTCAGAAATCTGCATAATATTGTCCTTCTATCTTTGCTGAACACCATGGTATGTATACATAGGCCAAGCAAAGAGTGATTGGGGAGCTGTGAACTTGGGATATGAGGAGCTACCAGAGTTCATGAAAGGCTGGGAATCATTCAAGTTCCCAGTAGCCACAATGGAGAGCCCTTGGTGATCACTTGGGGCATTCAGTAAAGGCCCTAGAAGGACCATACTTTAGCCATGGAACTAAACTATCCATGGAGTAAAGGCTATTCAATACCTGCGCTAACAAATCTTAAAACAATCTTTGAAAGGAGCAATCTGAATTTAACTGTATAGTCAAAGGGGTAGGTAAACCTTTCCTATAGAGAGCTAGATAGTAAATATTTTAGGTGTTGTGGGCCACATACAATTTCTGCTGCTTTTTCTTTTTCTTTTCTTTTTTAAATTTACTTATTTTATTTATTTTTGGCTGCATTGGATCTTCATTGCTGCACGTGGGCTTCTCATTGCGGTGGCTTCTCTTGTTGCGGAGCATGGGCTCTAGGCGTGCAGGCTTCAGGAGTTGTGGCATGTGGGCTCAGTAGTTGTGGCTTGTGGGCTCTAGAGTGCAGGCTCAGTAGTTGTGGTGCACGGACTTAGTTGCTCTGCGGCATGTGGGATCTTCCCAGACCAAGGCTCAAACCCGTGTCCCCTGCGTTGGCAGGCAGACTCTTAACCACTGTGCCACCAGGGAAGCCCTATTATTTTTTTTTAAAACAACCCTTTAAAATGCAAAAATCATTTACAGTTCATGGGCTGGACAAAAATAGGTCACTGGCTAGATTTGGCCCAGAGGTGTTGTTTGCTAATCCTGAACCAGCAGAACAAAAGTCAACAATCTTTAAAGGAAGATGACAAAATCAAAATCATAAACAATGTTGAGCATCCAATCAAACATTACTGTGCATGCCAGGATGTGGGAAAATATACTCTATAACCAAGAGTAAAATCAGTCAATAGAAACAGATCCAGAAATGATGGAATTAGCAGTCAAGGATTTAAAAACAGTTATTATAACTGTTTTCAAGTATTTAAAGAAAAGTATAAACAGAATGAAAGGAGAAATAGAATATATAAAAAAGAACAAAATTAACGTTCTGTAAATAAAATACACAGTTGCTGAAACAAAAATTATTTGGATGGAATTAATAGCAGATTAGACACTACAAAAGAAGAAATCACCAAATTTAAAGATAGCAATAGAAACTGTCCAAACTGAAGTACAGTGATACAAAGGATTTTAAAATAATTAACAGAGTATCAGTCACCTATGGTATAATATCAAGCAGTCTAATGTATATTTAATTGGAATCATGGGAAAAAAGTATTTGAAGAAATAATGGCCAAAGTTTTTCTCAAGTTGAGGAAAACTATAAACCTATAGATCCAAGGAACTCAATGAACCCATGTGAGCATCTGAAATAAAGGTTAAAGTACCAAATAACAATAACTTTAAACCTAGTACTTCATAAATGGCAAATTATCTGGGTTCCAAATAGAACACATTTGTCTTTTACCTTATCAGGTCTTAAGCACCGAAGAATTATGATTTTCTGTAGTTCATTTAGCCTTGTATCCATTGGTGCTGGAAATTTAGCATTGTGTGGCTCTTTACTATTGTAGATCTCCCGCCATTCAGCTATATTGTCACAAAAATGATTCCTAATGGAAAGAAAAGCTTAATGATTATCCTTTCATTGGGAAAAAATTTTAAAAAGAGATTGTTAAATGAGGAGATGAATCAAGACAGCTATAGAAATATTTTTAAAAAATCACTAGATGAAATTTAAAAATCACTAGATTACAAATTTACCCATTACTATTCAATGCTAAGTCATTGTGTTTAAACAATTACCTGAGTCCTTTGAATGCAGGAAATTCACTTGCACGACAGATTTCCTCCCAGCTTTTATCCTGTAGCCAAGTTGGATCAGGATTTTTCTCAGAACTCTTAAGACTTACACCTCCAGTTAAAAGAAACATCAGTTCCTGGTATTCAATCTCTTTCTTTGCCCTGTGTTCCCAAAATAAGGACTGCTGTAAATTGTTGTTTTAAAATTGAATGAAGTCAATTTCTGCTTATATAGCCTGAATAAAACAATCAGAACTGACCTACCCTACTGCTATAAGCAACTAGGAATTGGAAAAAAAATAAAAGAAACAATTGTTTTTAGAAATTATAATAGCTAGTGCAGGACTGTGGTCCATGGAAAAAGGGAGACAAGGTGATCCCCATGATTGCCTCAGCTAACCTCCAGGAGGCACTTTTCAGACTACAAAGCATGAGGGTAATCAAATCAGAATCTAAGAGTACTGCTGAGTTGAAGAGACAGAGATCAGAGTTAAGGAAGGCTAAGGTGGCTGCAATTTGTGGGCAGAGTACCAGAAGAGAGGAAGATACATGGACGAGGAGCTCCAGAAATCTGCATAGAAATCCTTTTTATTCTATTGCTAAATGCTGAGTTATGTATGAGTAGGGTAAAACCCCAGGAGGACAGGCAAAGAATATCTGGGGAGCTGCAAACTAAGTAGCTACCAGAGCTCACACAGGACTGAATATATGAGTTATTGCCAACTAGAGTTGAATCTTTATTGAACACCAGAGGAGTTCAGTGGTGACACTGGAGATACTTTAGTAGTGAAGCTAACCTAGCTGTAGAATAAAGTCTACTCTAAAACTGTCATAAGAAATCTTAAAAATAAGACTTGAAGAGGTCAAATGAATTCAGTATAATTTAAGTACCTGCAAAAGTAAAGTCTAGTGCTCTTTAAAGCAATTAAAAAAGAGAGAGAAAAACAAATACTGTATGCTAACACATATATATGGAATCTAAGAAAAAAAAAAAAAAGGTCATGAAGAACCTAGGGGTAAGACAGGAATAAAGACACAGACCTACTAGAGCATGGACTTGAACATATGGGGAGGGGGAAGGGTAAGCTGTGAAAGTGAGAGAGTGGCATGGACACATATACACTACCAAAGGTAAAATAGATAGCTAGTGGGAAGTAGCCACATAACACAGGGAGATCAGCTAGGTGGTTTGTGACCACCTAGAGGGGTGGGATAGGGAGTGTGGGAGGGAGGGAGACGCAAGAGGGGAGAGATATGGGAACATATGTATATGTATAACTGATTCACTTTGTTATAAAGCAGAAACTAAGACACCATTGTAAAGCAATTATACTCCAATAAAGATGTTAAAAAAAAAAAAAAAAGACCCAGCACTTACCAATGTAAAATTCACAACATCCATAACCAGGAGAAAAGTCAGTACATAGATACGATGTAGAAGTGATAGAGATGATATAACAAGCAGATAAGAATGCTAAAAGAGCTATTATAAACATGCTGAAGGAGTGAAAGTGAAACATGAACATAATGAAGAGAGAAGTGGGCAAAATAAAAAATAACCAAATGAAACTTCTAGAGATAAAAAATTAAAATCTGAAAGAAAAATTCACTGACTTTTTCTCAGAAATTGAAAGTATGCACTACCAGTAGACCTACACTATAAGAAATGTTCAAGGAAATTTCAGGTAGATGGAAATTTGAATCAACAAAAAAGAATAAAGAGCATCAGAAATAGTAACTAGTAGATAAACATAAAAGACATTTTTCTGTTACTTATGTCTCTTTTAAACATAATTGACTATAGCAAAATAACAACATGCTGTGGGCTTTATAACATATATACAAGTAAAATGTATGACAATAAAACAAAAGCTATGAGGGGAAAGATAAAAGTATATTGTTTTCAGTTCTTATATATATATGAAGTAGTATAATTTTACCTGAAGATAGACTATAAGTTCAAAGGTATACTATAACCCTAAACAAATCACTAAAATAATAAAACATAAAATTATAGCTAATAAACCAACAAAGGAGATAATATGGAATCATAAAAATACTCAATTTAAAGAAAAATAGATTTATAGAGACGTGGATGAGCCTAGAGACTGTCATACAGAGTGAAGTAAGTCAGAAAGAGAAAAAGAAATATCGTATATTAACATATATATGTAGAATCTAGAAAAATGGTACAGATGCACCAGTTTGTGAGGCAGAAATAGACACACAGGCGTAGAGAACACATGTATGGACACCAAGGGGGGAAGGGGGGTGGGATGAATTGGGAGATTGGGATTGACATGTATACATTAATATGTATAAAACAGATAACTAATGAGAACCTGTTATGTAAATAAATAAAAATAAAACCCACAGGTTAAAAAAATAAATAAAACAGACACTAAGTTCCCAAAAAAAAAGAAAAATAGAAAATGAGGAAACATGCAACAAAGAAAAGATGGGCAAAACAAAATAAATCATAAGATGGTAGATTTAAACATAACTCTATCTATTATCTCATTAAATGTAAATAGTCTAAACAATTTCATTAAAGGTAGTGATTATCAGATTGGATAAAACAAGTAAGACCTAATTACATGCTGTCTATAGACACAGTTTAAATATAAAACAAATAGGTTAAAAGTAAAAGTATGGAAAAATATATACCATGCTAACACTATTCAAAAGAAAGCTGGAGGGGCTACAATAATATCATACAAAGTAGATTTCAGAGCAATAAATATTACCAGGGATTTTAAAAAGTCAAGTCAATTTATTAAGAGGACATAACAGTCCTAAACATTTATACATCTAATAACAGCATCAAAACACAAAGTAATATTGATAGAACTGCAAGGAAAAGTCTCTATAGTTAGAGATTCCAACTCTCTCTCTATAACTGAACAAGTAGATAGAAAATCAATAAAGATATAGACGATATATGGACCATCTTGACCTCCTTGACATTTTAGAACATTCCACCCAAGAACAGAAAAATACACATTCTTTCCAAGAGCACGTAGAACATTTACAAAGATGGATCATATTCTGGGCCATCTAATGTCTCACTCATAAAATTTCTGGAACAGGAATAACTATAGAGACAGAAAGCAGATCAGTATTACCTGGGGCTGGAAGTAAGAGCAGGAATTGACTAAACTGGCAAAAGGAAACTTCTGGGGATGATGGAAGTGTTCTAAAACTGGATTTTGGTGATGGTTGCACAATTATATAAATGTACTAAAAATCATCTAACTGTATTCTTACAATGGGGGAATTGCATAATGTGGCAATTACACCTAATAAAGCTGAAAAAAAGAGGATATCTCTATTGAGTGACTTACATTTATATTAATAGAAAAAGGTGCACAAGAACATTTACAGTGTATTCCCTTTGTGTAAGAAAGGAAAATAAGAAAAACATAAACAAATATATATAAACACACACGCACACACTTCACAAAAATTTACTCAAAATGGATCATAGACCTAACTGTAAAATGCAAAACTATAAAATTCCTAGAAGATAACATAGGAAAAAATCTAGGAGGCTTTAAGTATGGCAATAACTTTTTAGATACAACACCAAAGGCACAATCCATGAAAAAAAGAATCGATGAAGTGGACTTCATTAAAATTTAAAACATTAGCTCTGCAAAAGACAGAGAATAAGAAGGCAAGCTACACACTAGGAGAAAATATTTCCCAAAGATGTATCTGATAAAGGACTGTCATCCAACTCAACAACAAAAGATGAACAACCAAACTGCTTAATAAATGGACAAAAGACCTAACAGATGCTTCACCAAAAATGATATAAAGATACCAAATAAGCAAATGAAAATATTTTCAATATTATATATCATTAGTGAATTGCAAATTAAAACAAGATTATACTACGCATCTATTAGAATGGTGAAATCCAGAACACTGACAAGACCAAATGCTGGCAAGGTTGTGAAGCAACAGGAACTCTCATTCATTGCATTCTCATTCATTGGAACTCAACAGGAACTCTCATTCATTGCTGGTAGAATGCAATGGATTAAGGAATGTAACCTATATGCTTGTTGAGCCTCTTCTGGGATCTGTGATGCAGAATGGATTTAGACTTTCACTTAGGACCCATTTTCAAAGTAATTTTCACAGAGAAAATATTAGTCAAGAAGAAAAATCTTTTAATATTTTAATGGTCCCATGAGTGAGAAAATAAATGTGCTCCTTCAGCACCTTCCCCTGCCCAATATGTTCTGGCCTGAGTTTTTGCTTTTTCCAGAGTGTGGGTCAGTTTCAACATTCAGGACATCAAGGACCACAAGCCAAGATTCCTAAAAATGCTGAGATGCTGCATGGAATCTCTTGGAATACAGTTTCTTATAAAACTAAACATACTCTTACCCATGATCCAGCAATCACACTTCTTAGTATTTAACCAAATAAGTTAAAAACTTATGTGCACACAAAAACCTGAAGTTTTATTCATACTTTTCAAAACTTGCAAGCAACCAAGGTGTCCTCCAGTAGGTGAATAGATAAACTACAGTACATCCAGACAATGAAATATTACTCAGTGCTAAAAAAGAAATGAACAATCAAGCCATGAAAAGACATAGAATAATCTTAAATACGTATTATTAAGTGAAAGAAGTCAATCTAAAAACTCTCTTTTTTTTTTTTGGCTACGCCACACGGCTTGCAGGATCTTAGTTCCCTGACCAGGCCGGCAGTGAAAGCACCGAGTCCTAAGCGCTGGACTGCCAGGGAATTCCCTGAAAACTCTATTTCTCGATCTGAGTGGTAGTTACGCAGATTTTTGCTTTGTACGAATTTACCAAACTGTACCTGAACATTTTGTGAGATTTTCTGTATGATCCAAATTTTAAAAATCAAACATCAAAACACCAATACTACTATAGAGAAATGTACAAGTAAAATCATGAATTATGCAGAGCTAAAACATGATATCCTTCTGTGAGAAGCCATTGATTAGGTTTCCCAGGCAAGTTTTTTTTTTTTTGCAGTACGCGGGCCTCTCACTATTGTGGCTTCTCCCGTTGCGGAGCAAGGCTCCGGACGTGCAGGCTCAGGGGCCATGGCTCACGGGCCTAGCTGCTCCACGGCATGTGGGATCTTCCCGGACCGGGGCACGAACCCATGTCCCCTGCATTGGCAGGCGGACTCTCAACCACTGCGCCACCAGGGAAGCCCCAGGCAAGTTTTTAAAATAAAGAAAAAGCAAGTAACTTACAAAAGAAGATTGGCACATAATAAAAAAGAAAACAATAGCTTGTCCTTCTCAAACAGTGATCGGCATATATTACAATATAAGTTGTATGTGAAGTGGTCATTTAAATATCGTAGGCGCTTTTCCAAAATTTTGGATTTGTTACTGAAAGGTTAAAAAAAAAGGAAAATATATTGAGTCAAGTAAAACTAAGAAAAAATAAGTAACATGTTAATTAACATACAAGTTGTTTTTATTTTATCGAAATAACCACTGTTAAAAATATGAAACTACACACACACACACACACACACACACACACACACACACGTGCATATATTGGGTTCACCAAAAAATTTATTCAGGAAAATACCCGAAAGAGCTTTTTGGTCAGCTCAATAAAAATGGTGACATCTGAGTAAGCTCTCTGGATTGTACCAGTGTGAACTTCCTGGTTGTGATATTGTACCATAGTTATATAAGATATTATCATTGGAAGGGAACCCTCATGCACTATTGGTGGGATTGTAAATTGGTACATAGTCCCACTATGAAAAACAGTATGGGGGTTTCTCAAAAAAATAAAAATAGAACTACTATACAATCCAGCAATGCCACTTCTGGGTATTTACCCACCACAAAACTCCAAAAACACTAATTCAAAAAGATATATGCACCCTATGTTTACTGCAACATTATTTTTTTTAAATTGAAGTATAGTTGATTTACAATATTGTGTACATTTCAGGTGTACAGCACAGCGATTCAGTTATACATTTATATATATACATATAAATCTATATATTCTTTTTCAGATTCTTTTCCCTTATAGGTTATTATATAATATTGAGTATAGTTCCCTGTGTTATATAGTATGTCCTTGTTGGTTATCTATTTTATACATAGTAGTGTGTATACGTTAATCCCAGTCTCCTAATGTATCCCTCCCCCGACTCCTGTTTTCCCCTTTGGTAACCATAAATTTGTTTTCTGTGTCTGTCTCTCTCTGCTTTGGAAATAAGTTCATTTGTGTCTTTTTCTTTTAGATTCCACATACAAGCGATGCCATATTTGTCTTTCTCAGTCTAGAATACTTCACTTAGTATGAGAATCTCTAGGTCCATCCATGTTGCTGCAAATGGCATTATTTCATTCTTTTTTTATGGCTGAGTAATATTCCACTGTACATATATACCACATCTTTTTTTCTCTCTCTTCTTTTTATTAATGTAGTATACCATATTGATTGATTTTTTTAACATCTTTATTGGAGTATAATTGCTTTACAATGGTGTGTTAGTTTCTGCTTTATAACAAAGTGAATCAGCTATACATATACATATATCCCCATATCTCCTCCCTCTTGTGTCTCCCTCCCACCCTCCTTATCCCACCCCTCTAGGTGGTCACAAAGTACTGAGCTGATTATCTTTTCAAATTATGGTTTTCTCTGGATATATGCCCAGGAGTGGGATTGCAGGATCATATGGTAGTTCTATTTTAAGATTTTTAAGGAACCTCCATACTGTTCTCCATAGTGGCTGTACCAGTTTACATTCCCACCAACAGTGTAAGAGGGTTCCTTTTTCTCCACACCCTCTCTAGCATTTATTATTTGTAGACTTTTTGAGGATGGCCATTCTGACTGGTGTGAGATGATACCTCATTGTAGTTTTGGTTTGCATTTCTCTTATAATTAGCGATGCTGAGCATCTTTTCATGTGCCTTTTGGCCATCTGTGTGTCTTCTTTGGAGAAATGTCTATTTAGGTCTTCTGCCCATTTTTTGATTGGAATTTAAGTGTCCATCAATAGATGACTGAATAAAGAAGATGTGGTATATATACACAACATACACTTAGCCATAAAAAAAGAAAATTTGCCATTTGCAACAACATGGAAGGAACTAGACTGTATATGCTAAGTGAAATAAGTCAGATAGAGAAAAATATCATATGATCTCTCTTATATGTAGAATCTAAAAGACAAAACAAATGAACAAACAAAACAACACAGAAACAGATTTATAGATACAGAGAGCAAACTGGTGGTTGCCAGAGGGGATGGGGTGGGGGCCATATAGGTGAAGGGGATTAAGAGGTACAAATTTCCAGTCAGAAAATAAATCAGACATGGGATGCAACATAGCATAAGGAATATAGTCAATAATATTGTAATACTTTTGTATGGCGACAGATGGTTAC
The DNA here is from genome assembly GCF_963924675.1 of Phocoena phocoena. NCBI lineage: Eukaryota > Metazoa > Chordata > Mammalia > Artiodactyla > Phocoenidae > Phocoena > Phocoena phocoena. Next base: position 31,881,065 of record NC_089228.1, on the reverse strand, counting down.
TAGACTTATTGTTGTGATCATTTCTTAATGTATTTAAATGTTGACTCACTATGTTGTACACCTGAGACTAACATAATATTGTATATTAACTACACTTCAACTGAAAAAAAAAAGATGTAAGGACTGGAGAAACTGGGTAAAGGGTACATGGGACCTCCCTGTACAGTTTTTTGTGTGTGCAACTTCGTATGAAGCTATATGTTAAAAATGGGGTATAATTCTATGAGAAAATGAAATATGGTTTACACCATCTCTCTATTTTCAAAATTCTAAATTTCTTATTGTACTCCCAAATGACTGAAAACAATCAGTTAATTAAAAAGCACCTACTGAATATCTATTAGTGTGAGAATCTAAGCTGGGGAGGGAACTGTAAGAGATAAAGAATTATGAAACATTTACCTGCCTCAAAGAAGCATAAAATCTAGATCAAGATTCATATGTTAAAAAAAAAAAAGAAAAGTAAGAAAACATATGGACAAAAGTGATTACTTCTGGATGGGTTATGACTAATAATTATTTTCTTCTTTATACTCTTACATGCTTAAAACTTTTGCAATAAGAATACGTTGCTTTCATTTTTTTAGTTCAATTTTTTCAGTAATACTTATGGGAATCTAAGATGATACACCCATTCTAGGAAAGTTTAGCAGTTACTTAAAAAAAAAACAAACAAGCAACTACCACATGACCCAGCAATTGCACTCCTGGGCAGTTATCTTGGAGAAATGAAAACTTATGTTCACACAAAAACCTGTCCATGCATTTTATAGCAATTTTATTTGTAAAAGCCAAAACCTGGAAATAACCCAGATGTCCTGTAACAAGTGAATGATTAAACAAACTGTAGTACATCAATATCATTAAATCCTCTCAGCAATAAAAAGGAGTAAACAATCTAAATGAATCCCCAGAGAATTATATTGGGTGAAAAAAAGCCAATTCCCAAAAGTTACATAGTGTATGATTCCATTTATACAACATTCTTGAAGTGACAAAATTATAGAAATGGAGAACACATTAGTGGTTGCCAAGGGTTATGGTCAGCATGAGAATGGGAGGAAGATGAGTATGGCTATAAAAGGGCAACATGGGTATCCTTGTGGTGATGAAAGTACTCTGTATCTTGACTGTGTCAACATCAATATTCTGGTTGTGATATTGTACTACAGTTTCTCAAAACGTCACCATTGAGCAAACTGCATAAAGAGTACACGGGATCGCTGCACTTGTTCTTATAATTGCATGTAAATCTACAATTATCTCAAAATTAAAAGTTTAATTTTTAAAAATACTTGGATCCATGGGAATGGGATGGAAGGGGAGGGGGTAGTGACACTTCTCTGACCAGACCTTCTGTATGGGATTTACTTTTGGAGTCATATTGATGGCTTATGTACTCAAAAATATAATTAAAATCAACAAGGAAAAGGGGGAAACTCTAAAATGAAATATAAAAATAAACAAATTACCCTAACTGTATTTCACATGAATAACAAACATCATCATACTAAAGGAGGAAAAACTAACCCAAGTAACTTTTGAATATAGTTTTTTGCATATAAAATCAAAAAGACTGTAAGTTTCTGTGTGAATACATGCATTGAATTCTCTTTAGTGTATACCCAAGAATTGCTATATTTGCTGGAAATACTGGATCATACGGCAAATCTATGTTTAATATTTTGAGGAACTTCTAAAAATGCTTCCAAAGTGGATGCATATTTTACAATCCCACCAGCAGTGCATGAGGGTTCTGATGACTTCACATCCTCGACACCTATTATTGACATTTATGTCAATTCTTCAACTTGAACATCCTACATCATGTAGGGTATGTTAATTCAAATTCCAAATCCCAACTGGGAAAGCTTAGGGATTTCAATCACTCAGGAAAGATTGTTCTACCAAGAGCCCATGTAGAACACATATGCTAGGCTCAAATCATATTTTTATTCTACTAAACAAGTTACTAAATACCAGATATTGTTTAAAAATACTCTATAAATATTATCTTTTTAATTCTCATAACAACTCTTAAAGGTAGGTATTATTATTATCCCTATTTTATAGATAAGAAAAATTGAGGCAATTACAGAAAAGTTAGCTGACTTGCCTGTATTCATGCAGCTATTATGTGGCAGAACTGAAATTTAATCCCTTACTCCAGTCTAACTCCAAAATCTGTGTACATTCAGTAATTGGTTAAAGTGAAAATATCTAGCAAATGATTAGAAATGGGGGGCTGAAATTTTTTAGAGAACTCAAGGCTGGAGAAAGATATATTGGAGTTGCTAGCAAAGATAGGTCATGTGCTTTATCAAAATATTTAAAAGAGAGGGGCAAAAAGACCTAAAGTTAATCCCTCTATGCCTAAATCTTGAGTAGAAGTGAAACAAAACTTAAAATAGAAATGAGGCCTGCTTGCTTGCTTTTTCTTTCTTTCTTTCCTTCCTTCCTCCCTTCCTCCCATCCTTCTTTCCTTCCCTCTTCCCCTTCCTTCCCTCCCTTCTTCCTTCCTTCCTTCCTTTTTCCCATATTTTGTAATGTTCTATAGTGAATATGTATTATATAAACAGTAAGAAAAATATTATATATCTTAAATGGAAGGATGGTGAAAATCCAACCTAGGGAGCATGAATGAAGCTAGAGAATGTTTACCTGTCATGAATAGAGTTGATATAAAGGTTCACAAACCAGATGAGAGAGTACTGGTACATGGGATCAATGTTAGCCAGGTCTGCAATGCTAAAGAATAATACTGACGAATGTTTAGCAATAGGTCTATAGCCTTCTCGAGACTCTGCTATTTTGAGTTCTGTTTTTTCTGCAATCTAGAAGAAGAGAAAAATCAAGATTAAGAAATAGGAGATGTTTTAATTATATATTTTTCATATAATGAAATTTATATTAAAAATATCCCCTAACTTAATGACAAAATTATACAGGCATGGTTTACATCAAAGGAGGGGACACTGGTTCAATCCCTGGTCCGGGAACTAAGGTCCCACATGCTGTAGGGCAACTAAGCCCGTGCACCACAACTACTGAGCCTGCGCGCCTCAACTAGAGAGCCTGCATGCCGCAAACTACAGAGCCCACGTGCTCTGGAGCCCACAGGCCACAACTAGAGAAGAGAAAAGAAACCCTGCATGACACAACTAGAGAGACGCCCATGTGCCGCAATGAAGAGCTCACGCATTGCAACTAAAGCTCCCACATGCCTCAGCGAAGCTCCTGCATGCTGCAACTAAGACCCGACGCAGCCAAAAAAGAAAGAAAGGAAAAGGAAGGAAGGAAAGAACTAGGGAGAGAGGGAAGAAGATGAAGAGAGGGTGGAAAGAAGGGAGGTAGAAGAAAGAAAACTCTCTTTACAGATTGAAGGTGTAACTATCCACCAATCATCTCTTTCTTATTTGAGGAATACAAAACTGTCAATCTTTGCTTATTCTTTGCTTTCATCTGACATGTATCTATTATTGTCACTCACCCTCTTTTATTTTAATAGGTCAGAGATACAGAGAGAGGGAGATGGAGAGAGAGACAGCAAGTATGCCTGTGTGTATGGTTTAAGGTGTCAACATGTGTACCAGAACCCAGCACAAAGTCTGACAAAGTAGGAATTCAGAAATATTTGTTGGCTGATGGTTTGATACGTTAAGAATACCTTTTTTCAGTGAAATTCTCAAAATTTTAACTTTTCTAGGCTTAATAACAGTATAGATATTTAACCCCAAATGAAAAAATTTCTCCAAGATAACAGCCCTTCAAATGACAACTCAATCTGATAGGTTGATATTCTACAGGAAAAACATGTAGAGCATTTTTCCAACCCTCTTCTCCCTTCTTTGCAAATGCTAGCCACAGACTCTCTTGAATAAATGTGCCTATGTAGCCATGTTTATATTGAATGATCCTGTTTGTAGCTGATTAAATCAGGTGGGAGGGATAGAACCAGACCTAAAATAAGCTAATTAATTTTCCCGCCAGAGAATGAGAACTTTAGGAACATCAAAAACTGAAATCAGGTGGTACTTGGCCTTAGTGCTAAAAGGTAATGGTATCAGAGTTGGTTTCTATGTGCAAGATAAACGTATGAAGGAACAGTACAAAAGTTTTACAGAAAAAATTGGTCTCCGGATGGAGCAGAAAGAAGCACATATGAGAACGACACAACCTTAGAGAAAGGGAGAGACAGAGCATAGAAACTTAATGCTTTCCATTAATTCCTGAGGCCTGTATGTACTTCCTATAATTGGGAAAATAAAATATCCCCTTGTATATTTTTTATTTAAGCTAATTTGAGTAGGTTTCTGTTCCTTGCAAGCAAACTTTCCCCCAAATTACAGTGTAGCTACAATTAAAAGTAAGGTTTGAACCTCAAACTTGACTATAAGTGAAACAAAGTTATCAACAATGGAAATTAATGACATTTTTACAAAAGAAAGCATAATCTTGGTATTCTCATTTTAACCTCCTGTTATTTAACCCTTAATTTTTTCAGCTAAATGCCATTTACCATTAACGGCAACAGTAAGCAAAACATTGTTATTATTTTTGCAAATATTGTTATTATTTTAGCAAATATATTGTTATTATTTTTAAAGAGTAAATAATAATTTAACTCAGGTTCCAAGGCTTAATCTGCAGTGTATTTATAAATAGTGTTGTATTTATATATACTTGGCCGCTTAGTATGAAACGCTAAACTCAAGACATATAGAGTTTTGATTAATTACCATTAATGGCCTAAAATCAAAGGACAAGACATTTTCTAACAAATAAACATTGTGAGCACACGATGTTAAAAGAGGAGAATTTATTATTGTAAAAATTTCCGGGGCTCTGCTATTTATATATATTATACTTTCCAAGAATCCACAAGACTAAACTTCAATGAAGACAACTTTTGCAGGGAGGGAAGGCTTTGAAACTTATAGAACAAATTCTTTTTTTTTTTTTTTTAATATTTATTTATTTAATTGCACAGGGTCTTTGTTGTGGCATGTGAACTCTTAGTTGCAGCATGCATGTGGGATCTAGTTCTCTGACCAGGGATCAAACCCAGGCCCCCTCCATTGGGAGTGCGGAGTCTTATCCACTGCGCCACCAGGGAAGTCCAGAACAAATTCTTAAAGTTTTGTTTGTGTTTATTTAATCTTATGGGTTGGGATAAAAGGGAAAAGCAGGTTTTAGACTATGTGGGAACACTTTGCTCTGAAGATGGTTTATCTTACATCTGGGTGGGTGGGTAGATAAAAGTCAGGGCCAGATACAGAGCATGTTTTAAATCAAAATATATAGTGAATTCTAAATTATGTTTGTAATGATTAATGAGACCCAGTCAAAAAGACATTATGATTAAATTTCTCTCTTTTTGTAAGATGAAGTATTTGAACCAATAAATACTGATATCTACTTTCCTCTTTGAGTCTAATAGGAAATAAGCTGATAAATGCTTCCTGTCTTTTCTTCCCTTTGAGAAAACACTGTGGTGAGAGGAAAATGAGGAATGGGTTCTGCTCTGACGAACATTAATTGGAAAGGCAGACATTATAGAATATCTCAGCCACGGTCCTCAGATGGGAGGCTACCACAGCATATTACTCTAAGACACTACTCCTTTTGGCTCTCCTGAAATGAAAAACACAAACACAAAACAAAACAGTACACCTGGCTAGAGAGTCATTACCATCACATTCACATAAAACTAAACCCATCCCAAGGGGAAAGGTGCCTAGACCTTTTGGAAATCCTCTACCCCAAAACTGGGGTGCACGGGGTAGGGTGCAAACAGAAGAATACTGAGTAATTAGTGAAATTTCTATTAGGTTTCTTTTTATTTTTTAATTACGCCAATATTAAGATGTGTTTAATTCATTGGGTGGGCCAAGGAGGGTTGAAAGGTCTGAAAATCAGTAAAGTTAGCCTACTAAAGTCCTTCTGTATTATCATTTCATTGTGTGAACTTGGGCCTTAACTACTTTTTCTGGGCCCTACTTTTCTCAACTATGAAATGCTAAAGATGACAAATAGCTAAGGCTTCTTCCACCCATAACACTGTAGGATTATATTTTTTAAAAGATGCAATATAAAAATACCATTTAGCTGTGTTAGATGAATTTGCAATAAGTACATTATTGTATGTTTCTTCCTTCCTCTACCTGCCACTCCCAACTCTCATGCCTCTCTCCCAGATAAAAGACAAGACAATGTCAGAAGATCATCCTTATTAGTTCCTAGAACCACTTACTGTCCAATTAACCAGCAATTACCTTCACACATCTTAAGTTCCAACCACGAACAGAGGCAAGCCATATTCTCAAACTTAAGTTTTAGGTGAAGAGTCAATTAAAATTTGAATGAACCTGACTAGCTTACCCTACGTACACAATAATAAAAAGTATGTTTAAAATTCTTTTCATTCCAAATTTATTTCTTCTGTGTATAGGTGCCACAGAGATGACACCAGGTTTTGAATGATTCAACAGTATAAGATATTCTCTTATGAGTTTAAAATTAGTTTCTATCTTTTGGTATTTTATGAATCCTTTTCCTCTTCCCATAAGCCTAGTATAGCACTTTCCTTAGGGAGTGGGAGCACATTGGACTCTTAAGAATCTAAAAATTTCTAGGATTCTTTTTTTACCTGTTGTTTCTTTGTTATCTCATTGGACATCAATTTAGCAGAGTCTAAGACTTTAATTGCACTTTCATCTTCTAAAATGTTCCCTTCTGAAGATGATAATGTTTCTAAAATTTTTTTCTCTATATCTTTTAGCTGTTTCTTATTAGCTGCAGACTGAAGAATAAGAGCATTTCGTTCCTCTTCTAATTCTGGTCTAAAAAGATAAAAACATTTAGTCTAAATTTGTAGTATTTTATCCAAATATTAGATATCACAATTTTGTAGATAGTTAAATAATTTTGTAGACATATAATACAAATTAAGATGATTAATCTCTTTATCCTAACCTAAGAAAAAAATGCTCCCATGAAAATAATAATTTGAGAAATTCAAGCAAAAAAAGCATTAATTACATATATGTAAAATGTGGCAATAACATATACTACAGTAAGTCTAAGAATATGTTAAATTTACCATATGGCTTAGCTCATTGTGTGAGAATAAGAACTGGAAAAGAAACTCAGAATATGAGACTTCTTATCTATTCCTTGGCTTAATCATATTCAGTCCCATTTTCATCATCTCTTCTACAACAGGAGACAGAAAAGATGACTCATCCTACAACTGGCTCTTCAAGTAAAAGACAAAACTCGCACTTATATCTTAACAATGAAGGTATGAAACTTCAAAATAACATAATTCACCATGTTATAGAATATGTTATGACAGTTCTGTCTTGGATACTGCGCAAGTGGGATAAACATTGAAAATAACAAAAGAACTTCATGGTACATATTTTCACTTATAAGTTGATTTCATGTAATAGACTACTTGAGAGTGTTATATTAAGCTTCAAGTGGAATCGAAGGTTTCCTTCAGGAAGCAATTCTTTACTAGTAGCCCTTCTAGGTATCATAATATTTTTTCTCATTTAAAAAATAATACATGCTAGCAATGGAAAAATACATAAAGTATAAAGAAAATAATAAGAATTATCCATAATCTTACCAATCCTAAGGATTATCACTGTCAATATTCTTTCTCAATCTTTTTTTGGTATATATGGATATCCATTCATGCATTAACTTTTTAAAAACAAATATTACCCCTACCATATATAGGTTTGTATCCTGCTTTTTCATTCTTGTCCTAAGTATTTTCTTATTTCATTAATATCCTGTATATGTCTTTGAACACATTTCTGATTTTGTCTGTAGCATACATTCCTAGGGATGAAATTTTTTGGCTCAAACAGTCAGATACAAGTCAGAAGTCATGGCATATCACCTGAATCCGGCTACCCATATTAAAAGCCCAATATAACATGGTTGGTTTATAACTTACTTGTTATAGAATGGCTATTTTAAAGAATTAAATACTTATTTAATTTATAATGACAAAATATTAAATTTTGACAAGGTTTCAAAATAATCACATAACAAAAGTATTAATGGCCTACAAATATTCCTCTCTATACCCCCTGGAAGTATCTAAAAAAACACGTACCTCTCCTTTGCAACAACAATACCTAGTAATTGATCTTCAAGTCCTTCTGGAGTTATCATGAAATTGAGCAAAGATAGCTTTGTAGCCAGCTCTGGCATATAGTGTGGATTCCTCAGCTTTGTGGTGATATAAAACTTGAAATCAAAGGAATACTCAATAATGACCTCACCAAGTCTGAGGCAATCAATGCCACCTGTATTTCAGAAAAAAAATGCAGAATAAATAAGCCAAAGTTACATAGCCCATCCCCCCTGTTAAAGCCCTTCCTAGGTTACAAGTAAAAAGTCATAAAGTAATTTCAAACAGAATACAAAAAGGTGTTGCAAAAGTCACATATAACACAGAGGCAAGTAAGCAATTATACAGCAGGACTCATGAATTCTGGCGTACTATAAGACATTTTCTCTGGTTGTCATGGAGCCTTCTAAATAAAGATTCCTTTTAATCTTACTTCTTCCATTACTTTTCAATATATAAATATTGCTAAAGCTCTTAAAAGTACTAGAGCTTGACAGAGATAAAATTTTTATAAGCAGAAAGATATATGGTGGGCAACATTTACCTAAAGTCAACTCTGGTTCACATTAACCACTACTATTCATAGTAATGGACTTTGTGTGGTCCTTAGTCACAAGATAAAGGAATTTCAGGCTGGCTTCAACTTCATGTTCTCTACTGAACAGTCTAGGTAACAGTGATTAAGGCAATGAAGGTATTTACTTTAGAATATCTGATACTTGTTCCAAATTTCCTTTCATGCATAACAATGACACAGAAGTTCTGCGTTAACATTATTATTAAAATATGTAGTGCTTTTCTTGCCTCAGAGATAATCCAATCACCTTTCAGTTCTACCAACTAATATCAATTGATTTCTACCTTGTTTAAAAGTTTGTCTAAGTAGTAAAGGCTCCAAAGATGGATCCAGTTCTTCACCAACATTTTCTAATAGAAGTGGAGTTCCAAACTGAATACAGTTTTCCAGTGTTCTCATATAGTCTGAATCTGATAGCTTAATAACACTAAGCTGATTTTCTTTCTCAGAGTTTTTGATCCATTTATTGGCTTGACCCTGGGGGTCAATCATTAAAGGCCTAGAATATAATAAGAAATATTCTGAGGGGAATAAATAGATGTTGAGATTTCTTTAAAATTATATAATTTACATAATAAACATCACCATCAATCTGTACAAATACAAAGTGTTTCACATACATTATCAGGATTAATCTTCACAAAATTCCTGTGAGAAAAAAGTGAAAAGGAGTTTTATTCTCATTTATTTATTTATTTATTATTTATTTATTTGTTTTGCGGTACGCAGGCCTCTCACTGTTGTGGCCTCTCCAGTTGTGGAGCACAGGCTCTGGATGCACAGGCTAAGGGGCCATGGCTCACGGGTGCAGCCGCTCCGCGGCATGTGGGATCTTCCCGGACTGGGGCACGAACCCGTGTCCCCTGCATCGGCAGGCGGACTCTCAACCACTGCGCCACCAGGGAAGCCCCCCCTCATTTATTTTTAAAGTGAAGAAATTCAGTCTCAGGGAATACTTTGCCCAAGGTTCTAAGGTTAAAAAACTAGTTCAATGTCAGAAGTAGGATAAAGAGCTGTGTTTTTTCCAACATAACATACTGTTTTCATGGTAATTTTAATCCATGTCATCTGTTAACATAATATAAAAAATAATCCTACGTATTTGATAAAAACTTAAAATAAGAGATCCACTAGCCTATAACGGATTTCCTTAGGTTATGAGTAGAACCATAAACTAAGTTTCCAAGTTTAGTTTGGTATATATTTGAGATCTATTTAGGAATGTTTTCTATGTAAGTATGGTACAGACTTTGTGTTTAAGAACATATGATTCATGGTTTCAGAGAATCAAAATATGATGTGCTTTCCTCTTCTTCAGTGATGATGCTATCTTAGGTTCCTTTTATATTCAGTACAGTGCATTAAATTATCTTTTAAAAATATTAGCACAGAAAGGGGAGTTTTCATTCCATGTCACTTTGGCTTTCCCATTCTCCTTCTGTTTCAACAGCTTCTAGGGATAAAAATCCCCTTTCCCTTTGCCTAAAAATAAGCTCTTTAATCAACTACTCCCAGATAACTTTGTTTTTGTTTTTGTTTTTTCCGGTACGCGGGCCTCTCACTGTTGTGGCCTCTCCCATTGCGGTGCACAGGCTCCGGACGCGCAGGCTCAGCGGCCATGGCTCACGGGCCCAGCTGCTCCGCGGCATGTGGGATCTTCCCAGACCGGGGCACGAACCCGCGTCCCCTGCATCGGCAGGCGGACTCTCAACCACTGCGCCACCAGGGAAGCCCCCAGATAACTTTGTTCTTTTATTTTCTTTCCTTTCCAAAAAACAAAACAATCCAATACTAGCTGACTGGTTGTTTTCTTTCTCTGCTCAAACTGTGCTGAAATCCTATTGAAAGCACAAAAAAGTACAGACACTAGTTAAAATTTACTTTTGCTATCATAGCAAACAGAGGAAAAGTGTTCCGGAAATGAGAAAGTTATTTTGCACACAATTGCTTAAAAGTTGTCTAGTAATTAGACTAGATGCTTTCAGTACCTTTCAAGGTCCTGTTTAAAGGGACATTTTTTCTTCCTTACATATCCTTATTATTGGAAAAATATGGTATTTGTTCATTCCCCTGCAAAAAGTAACTATTTCTGTCAATTAAGATTTTTAATGCCTATCAATATTCTTGGTAAAACCTAAATCAATGTTCTCAGTAATGCAATAATTAGAGATCTTGTTTATTCTAAAAGAAATCCAACTTCTACTTAATACAACTTTCTGTTTTACAAATACAATTGGAAAATTGAGTTGTGTCCATCAGAGAAATAACACCATGCCAAGTTATTTGTATTCTGTATGTACATGACTGTAGGTATGAAAGTAATGCTCATCTACATCTGAGATCTTTGGGCAGTCTGAAGAAAAAAGCATTATCAATCTATGCTTCTGACAGAGCTAGTAATTTTGGGGAAAACAAAGCTTTGCTGTTAAGTAGGCAGTAGCCAGTGTTGTATTAGTAAACGATAATAAAGCAGAAGAGTAAGTATTTTCATTGTGGTTAAAAAGTAAGCAAGGGGGGGCTTCCCTGGTGGCGCAGTGGTTGAGAGTCCGCCTGCCGATGCAGAGGACACGGGTTTGTGCCCCGGTACGGGAAGATCCTATATGCCGTGGAGCAGCTAGGTCTGTGAGCCAGGGCTGCTGAGCCTTCGCGTCTGGAGCCTGTGCTCCACAACCGGAGAGGCCACAACAGTGAGAGGCCCGCGTACCGCAAAAAAAAAAAAAAGTAAGCAAGGGGCTTCCCTGGTAGCACTCCATGGTATGGAGTGACATTTTTAAAGGAAAAAAGGAAAACCAAAAGAATCCAAAAAACTGTCAACTCAGAATTCTAAACCCAGCAAACAATATCTTTCAAAATGAAGATGAAATAAAGAAAAAAAGCTAAATGAATTAATTGCCAATAGACCTGTACTCAGGAAGTGCTAAAAATATTTGTCAGGCAGAAGAAATATGAAAATAGATAGAAACATAAAGAAATGAAGAAGTCTAAGGGCATTCCCTGGCAGCCCAGTGGTTAGGGCTTGGTTCTTTCACTGCTGTGACCCAGGTTCAATCCATGGTTAGGGAACTAAGATCTTGTAAGCCGTGCCACCACAAGGCCAAAAAGAAAAAACAATCAAAAAGTCCAAAAATGGGGAAAAAATGAACATAAACATAAAAGACATTTTTCTTATATTTAAGCACCCTAACATAATTACTGTCTAAAGCAAAAATAGTAACAATGTATTGTGGGATTTATGACATATGAAAAATAAAATATACAATAACAGCGCAATAAATAGGAGAGAGACATTGGAACTATACTGTTGAAAGATTCTTATACTATATGTGTAGCAGTATATTGCTATCTGAAAGTATTCAGAAACTAAAGATGTGTATTGTAAACTCTAGAGCAAACACTTAAAATAGGGAATATATAACCAACAAGCAAATAGTGGAGATAAGATGGAATCATAAAAAAATTCAATTAATCCAAAGCCAGGTGGAAAAAGAAGATAAAAGGAACAAAGAACAGATGAGACAAACAGAAAAGAACTTGTAAGACAGTAGAGTTAAATCTAAATGTATCAATAATTCCATTAAGTATAACTGATCTAAATACTCTGATTACAAGTGAGAATTATATCAATTATATCTCTATTTTAAAAAACGAAAAAAAGTCATGTAATCCCTCTCATTTAAAAGCTTCAAATTGTTGGTAATGTTCTGCATCTTGATTGTGGCAGGGATCATATGACCATAGGCCTTAATCAAAATTCATAAAACACTGCACCTAAAAAGGGTGAATTTTATTGTATATATCATATCTCAATAAACCTGACATAAAATTAAAGAAAAAATAAAGTGAGGAGAAAAACAAAGACATTTTCAGACCAATTCACAAGTCCTTACTAAACGAAAGACTGAAGGGACAAAGATAGCATTACAAATCAGTGAGGAAAGGAAGAATAACTCAATAAATGCTGCTGGGGTAAATGGTTATCATTATAAAATAAATAAATAAAATTAGATCCTTACCTTTCATCACATCCAAAGATGCAAAAAGAAGCAAGCAACAGGGTTCTAACTGTAAACTGCTTTCCCAGTTCACGACTCTTTCTGAGAACTATATTCTTGACCTACTCATGTGTGTTACTACAATGGCTTGGCCCCCAACCATAGGTGACAAGACCTAGTATGGATATTTGTCCCACACTAAACTAATCAGATTTTTCTCTCATGGGAATTTGAACTTGTACTTAATGGTTCTGGTTAATGTATATTATTCAACTGATGTGTTTTGTGAACTTAGGAACTAAGGCTTCATTAGGGAATGGCCATATGTACAGAAGAACAGAATCAGCATATAATCAGAGACAGACCAATGAAGCAGCTGCACAGAGAAAAACACAGAAAATAGGTCCTACAGTGAGGGAGAGAAAAAGAGACAGAGGGAGAGATTGAGACTGATTGGGAGAGATACCAACTTTCATTGGCATTTTCATTACAAAAGCCTACTGGCTCAACTTTTCTCTGAGGTACACTTAAGATACTCTAAAGTGAGTAGCCAAAAGAGTGAACATTAGTTACATTACTGGGTTCTGCTGTTAGGAGGCAGAGAGAAGAGATTAAGCCTCTGTGGTCACTTACAGTGTCCAGAAGGATGATAGCCATAGATGAACACATTGGTCCCAACTGGCAAGAGGTGAAGTCTGGTCTATAAGGATGGAGACTCATCCCTCAGAACTGACCCAGTCCATGACTTATTGACCAGACAGTCCAAAAATAACAGGTAGAAAGGAGCAACACCATTGAAACATTACTGTATTAGAAGAGTCATATTTCTGCCAGAAAATGACAGATTGTTTTCTTCAATTTACATACAATCCTGAAACCTCTGGTTTCCCTGGATTTCAGTTAAGCCTTATAGATATCCTAATAGCATTTTTGAACTGCAATTTTAAAAATCTGAATGGCCACCAAATGCATAGAAAAGAGTTTTAAAACAGAATACTCAGGGTCAAATATTCTGTTAAATAGAACTTGCCCTGCTTTACAAGAGAACACATTTTCTGGAATAGCTAATTACACTTCCTCAGATTGTAATAAATTTTACTAATTGCCTAGACGTTTCAACCTAAGGATGTTCACTCTCAAGTAAAATTTTGAGTGGATAAGCACTCAAAACACATACATCAGTATTTCAGTAAAATGATACTATCAATATAAAGGAGACTTAGACGTCTTGAAGTATCTAGTAAGTTTTCCAAAGAATATAATAAACAATACCTCAACCTTTTAGAATGTAAGATTCCCTTGTATCTTTAATGTATCTTATATCCCAAAAGAAGACTGAAATTTCCATTACAGTTATAAAGGTAGCAAATGGGATACCCTATTCCACATTTCACTTAACATAATAAATAAGAACAAGGATTTGGAAGTTAAATTGCCTGGGTTCAAATTCTTACTCCACCATTTATTAGCTCAGTTATCTCACTACATTTCAAATTAGTAAATCACTGTGGGCCTCAGTCGTCTCATCTGTAAAATGGAATAATAAGAACTAACTCACAGGAATTTGTGAGGATATAAGGCACTTACAAAGTACCTCATGAATATAAGAACTCAATAGTATCTATCATAGTATATTTGACATAAGATCCCAAGAAAAGACTTAAATTAGATGACATGACTAAATAACCATTTATAAGAAACTATTTCTCAGATGAGAGCAATTTCCCAAGTTTTTGAAAGTGATATAAATAAAAGGATAACAATAAAAACCATTTGGAAAACTCATATAGTTATCACACTATCAGTGATAGTGTTGAAAAATATACATGAAATTGCATAAATTATTGTTATAGTATCAGGAAAATGGGTAGAAATACCTAGTTAAAATAAATACATTGAATAGCCAAAACCTGCCAACGGCCCAAGTGTCCGTCAACAGGAAAATGCATAAAGTTATATAGTCATGTAATGGAATACTACTCAGCACAAAAATTAGTAAGATTATGCTGTGTGGAAAAAGCCTTATACAAAAGACTACATACAGTATGATTCCATTTATATGAAGTTCTAGAATAGGCAAAACTAACCTGTGATGGAAAATAATCAGAATAATAATCTCCTATGGGATGAGGGTGGGGATTTACTGGGAAGGGACAAAAGAGAATGTTTTATACCTTGACAGAGGTTTGGGTTGCACAAGTGCATACTTTTGTTAGAACTCATTGAATGGTATAGTTTTAAGTTTTGTGTATTTCATTGTATGTAAATTTTACCTCAAAAGAAAAAAAAAAACAAATATTGAACTTTAGTTAATGATATGCATGCTGAAGTATTTGGAAGGAAGTAGATCCATGTCTGCAACATATGTTGAAATACATGAAAAAGGATGAGTTGATGGATGGATAGAGGGATAGATAAGAATAATAAAATGTTAATTGTAGGATCTAGGAAGTAGTAGCTATACAGGCACTTTAAAATCCTTTCAACTTTTCTCTATATTTGAAAACCTTAAAATAAAATAATTGAAAAGTAAATACTTTATGTTCCTTACCAACGCCTGGAGTTATTAACAATCACTCCATTGTCTATGGAGAAAGTATCTGTAGGCAATCCAGCAATATTCCAAGCTCTAATTTTTACTGGATCACCCAGGGTCTTACTCAATGAGAACTCCTCTGAACATGGGATTTTTTTCTGCTGTAAGAAATAAACAAATTTCTTTTGATGTTTTCTCTTGTCTTGTTGATTGAAATATTGTTAACATTAAAATACTGATTTAATTGTTATTAGATATTGTTTAATAATTCTAAAGAATAAAAAGAAAACTGAAAGGAAAGTTGGACTATTTTACTGATCAAACAAGAAGAAAAAAAGAAAAACCCCATATTTTCAGTCATTTCTCCCCTTCTCTGTTTTTATTATCATCTTTTCCCCCCAGATACCCCAACACATACTTTAAGTGTTCTACATAAAGAAACTTATGAAATATAAAACCATTACCTTGCACAACATGCTCCAATCTTCTGTACATGTTTGTCGAAAGCCAGCAGTGAAAGCACCAAGGTAGGCTATTACTCCTGCGGATACTAAGACATCACCAGTCAAATTTTCATATACTATCTGAAGGTCATCTGCAGCTTGAGACCATCTGGGAGATTAATCAAAGGCAAAATAGCCTCATCATAGAGAATGATCTATGATAGTAATTGAAAGGGCTAGGGGCTTCTAGTCCAAACTCTATAACAAAATGCCAAGAAATGTTGGGCACTTGCTTATCTATAAGCAAGGAGGTTGGGTCCCTTCTAGCTCTAACATGCTAGAATATATATCTATGTTATACAAATGATAATCTACCTTTGATTATTAGAATATTGGGCATTTCTTACAGGACTTGTTCTTTCAGAATAAGCAAAACAAAACAAAAAAACCACCAGCATTTTGTCTAATAATTTTAATCAGGATGATTTGGTCTAGTGGTCCTGCTATTTGTTCCTGAAAAACATAGGAACATTTGCCATTCATTACCAAAAATTACATTTAAGTTGTATAGCAGCTGACATACTAATGCTAAGGTTGATATTTTTTTGCATTTAATGAAACCTTTACAATAAAAAGTGCATTACAAAACCATCCAATCTACCTTACAAAGTATTGTCAAAAGTATGTAACTTTATCATGCTATTCATTCAACAAATATAGTTAATAACTATGATAGTTGGCTGGCCAGTACAAATAAATAGATTAAAATGAAGCTAACTGGCTTTGTTATATCAAGTCAGTTATCTGAAATAAATTTAACAAAATGAACCATATATCCAATACTCCCTCCCAAACATTTTATTATGAAAAATTTTAACATACATAAAATTGGAAAGAATTGCACAATGATCACCCACATACTCACCACTTAAAAATTATCATTTGTTTTATTTGCTTCTTTCTCTCTCTCTCTCTCTTTTAACATTTGAAAGCAAGTTGCAAACACCATCCTTGACATTGATATTCTGTTAGGAGGAGCTTAGCCAGGTGCTTTATAGAAAGTCCCACAATCTCAACCAGCCATTTAAAACTCAGTAATCATAATAAATACCCAAAGAAAGTCACATATTCAAGCCCGACATTTTAAAATATTGTTAAAAGGAGTAGAGATCTGACCTTGATTTTTCTCCACCTAGTCCTCCAATTAGTTTTGAGGCTCTTTCAAGTTTCTTAGCACAGAGTTCCACCTGGTCTTCTAAACGAGCCTTTTCCTCAGTTTTCTCAAGAAATGTTGCTTGTAAATTTTCCAGATGATGCTCTACTTCTGCTAGTTCTGCTCTCTTCTGATTCAAAAGCTCCATTGTCTCAGCTAAGGACTTCTGAGCTTCTGTTAAGCGGGCTTTCTTAGGAGCCACTACCTGTTTGGGAACAATATATACAGCTATAATGTGTACTATATAAAACTGACAATCGACATAATCCTTTATAGATATTATGAATTTTAAATGTTTATTTATGATTATAAATACATTTATCACTTATAACAATAAATTATACAAATTTTAAATGCCTTAAATCTTATATCATATTTTTATAGGCAGATAAAGTAAAATATATTTCTATGTCTTATAAAATATATAAAATCATTCTGGACTAGCAAACAGTTATCTATAAAATAGGCAAGTTATTCTGGACTAATAAAATGTCATAGTATGTAGCAAGAATAGCATAATAAATAGCAAAATATCTCAAAATAATGAGGAGTTGCCATTCAACTGCTGCAAAAAAAAATAGAAAAACATGTAACAGGCGTTAACAAATGCTTAAAAATACACGAAAGTGCTTTTTTTTTTTTTTGGCATTTCCAAGTCAGCTTGGAAATTCTCAGTGTCTTCCCAGTCATCTGAGACTTACATTTGCCTTGAGGGGATTAAGACAGTAGCAGTAATACAAAGAGAAATAAAGTCTCGTTGTTCATCTTCACTACCAAAACTGAATTTTCCTCAACAAATCTTGAAAAGTGACACTTTGTTGAGAGAAAAAGAATTTTCTAAATTTCTTATTTTATTATGCTCATTAGTATCAATATATCAAGAATGGGGTTTGGTCAACTTGATCAGAGTGTACTATAAGCCACCAGTAGAAGGAATTTACAAGATGACCAAAGAGAGTATATGTCCATTTGAAAGAAGGGAGATCTAAGTCTTCTGGTACATTGCCGTGAATGAGCTAAAGGGTAAGAGGAAGAGTGAGGCAAAGAATCAGATATTGGGGCTCCCCTGGTGGCGCAGTGGTTAAGAATCCTCCTGCCAGACTCCCCTGGTGGCGCAGTGGTTGAGAGTCTGCCTGCCGATGCAGGGGACACGGGTTCGTGCCCCAGAACGGGAAGATCCCACATGCCGCGGAGCGGCTAGGCCCGTGAGCCATGGCCGCTGAGCCTGCGCATCTGGAGCCTGTGCTCCGCAACGGGAGAGGCCACAACAGTGAGAGGCCTGTGTACCGCAAAAAAAAAAAAAAAAAAAGAATCCTCTTGCCAATGTAGGGGACACAGGTTTGAGCCCTGGTCTGGAAAGATCCCAAATGCCACAGAGCAACTAAGCCCGTGCGCCACAACTAGAGTCTGCGCTCTAGAGCTCAGGAACCACAACTACTGAGCCCGCGTGCCACAACTACTGAAGCCTGTGTGCCTAGAGCCCCTGCACCGCAACAAGAGAAGCCACTGCAATGAGAAGCCTGTGCACTGCAACGAATAGTAGCCCCCGCTCACTGCAATTAGAGAAAGCCTGCACACAGCAACCAAGACCCAGAGCACACACACACACACACACACACACACCAAAGGATCAGATATTGAATTAGGAAGCTCCACTTTCTACTTTGGAGAAGACCTTGCTGGATATCTCCCTTCAACCCCTCCATAACAACATGAGACAGGTGCATCAGAATTAAAATAGCAGTGTGGAGGTGTAGAGTGGAAAGTCAGAAAAGAACCTGAATACCTTAGATTCTCAGCTTTATAGAAAGGATCCAGAAGATTCCACATGTGTAAATTAGCTGAGTTGAGAGCTTGCCGACCTGCTGAGATTACTATGGGGAGGGACAAGATGTTCAAATGGAAGAACATCCATTAAAATTAATTTTAGGGCTTCCCTGGTGGCGCCGTGGTTAAGAATCTGCCTGCCAATGCAGGGGACACGGGTTCGAGCCCTGGTCCAGGAAGATACCATATGCTGCAGAGCAACTAAGCCTGTGTGCCACAACTGCTGAGCTTGCACTCTAGAGCCCATGAGCCACACCTACTGAGCCCGTGTGCCACAACAAGAGAAGCCACCGCAGTGAGAAGCCTGCGCACCACAACGAAGAGTAGCCCCCACTCGCCGCAACTACAGAGAGCCTGCGTGCAGCAATGAAGACCCAACACAGCCAAAAATAAATAAAAATAAAGTAAATTTATTTTAAAAAATTAATTTTATTTCTTTAACAGGTGTATAAAGGTCTACTTCCCTGAAATTTACAGTCACAGTCTGTACCTCTCTACAGGTACATATACCTTATTAAGAATATCTTCTCAATCATTACAGCCTGACCACTCATCCTATACTCTGAGGTTGTTCTAAACACATGCTATCATGTATTTCCATGAGTATTTTTATTTATATTTCCTGCTCCCCTTGGTAGAATTCTGCAAGCTCCTGAGGACAAGGCCAGTGTTTCCTTGGTCCTTTGCTAGTCAAATTTACAAAATGCTCTTAACCATTCTCTGCTCTCCCAGGAATTTGGCCTCAGTGGGTACTCTAAAAAAGACTCCCTATCACTGCATGCCATGGCTTGATTCCACGCTCCGCCTCTTAACCCTACTGGAATTTCTTACTTCTGACCTTTGCATCAAGATTTTAATCTGCCACTTTGCCCTTGGTGTTTTGGATTTTTCTTTGCTTCTGCAGTCCCCTCATAAAACTTAATTCTCTTTTGCCCCAGGTCCCTGTAGCTATAGGTCAGTCTGGCCAACTCCAATGATCATCCCTGCTCTCACTTACACTAGTCCCAGGTTATGTCACACATAAGTATTCTCTTCATGTACTAGATACTCAGTTAATGCCTGATGATTATGCTGCAGCAGGACAAATTCTTTGTGGTATCACTTTTAGAAACTTCTTAACTAGTAAATATCGGCATAGATTTTAACTTATGGGAATATTTCAACACAAAATGATGCGCTGATCCTCAAAATACCTTTGCAACTCTGTCATACACCTCCATAGCCATGATCCACTTACAAAGACCCTCAGCTGCAGAGGAAGCTTTAGCAACCTTAGGGGGATCAAATTCAGGGTTTGTTAAGTATTCACCACGAATCTTCTGCATAACAGTCACCTATAAAACAAAGATTTAGATCTTAAGATTTCAACATATATCACGCAACCATAGATGAAAAATTAATCATACACAGTAAAAAAAAAAAGTATATAAAAAAGTTATGTTGCCTTTAAAAACCAAAGTGAGTACTTTGAGATATTTTTAAAATAAGCATAATTGTAGCAGTCATATTTGTGAGCAAAATATGCAAACTTATTACAGATAGTGAAACAAGGTATTTCTTCCAAAAAAATTAAAAGACTTGTGTAGTTTGGGAAAACATATGGAAATAAGGAAGAACAATTAAACATAAATAAATAGAAGTTTGGATGAAAAACAACTATACTTTTTTACTTCACAAATTTGTATATCTAATTTATTAAGAAATAAACCATTATAAGACACTTGGAGAACTCTTTCATGTCAATAATACACTAAGACAGTAATTTATTCCATGACTTTTGATGGTCTGAAAGAGGAGAGGTTTTATGTATTATGAGAATTCATAATAGTAATTAAAAAATATAATACTCATTTATTTATTATCTTAATTCTAAAGACAGACTATCTTCTTATGTTTTATATAATATTGCAAAATGTTAAAGATTTTATACATCTTGGTAAAATTACATTTGTAGAAAAAATCCAATGAAACTCACCGGAATGTTGTCTTTGTCATATTCTCTCAAATCTCTTAGGAAATTCATATCTCCCAGAAGTTTTTTGCTAGGTCCCCAGTAATCTAATATCTATAAATAAAATTTATGGAAACTTATTAGATGTGCAATTAAATATGCTTGATATAAAACTTTTCTTCTTGAGGTTTAAGATATATTAATCCAGAGAAACTATACACTGTACTTTCAAAATATAAACCTACATCTCCTTGGAAATGAAATAAAGAGACTTCTCTCCCTAAGAACATGTTAAGTATATCAAATATTTAAAATATGTATATGAACTTATATATTGACTTTATTATTAAAAATTAAATATTAGAAGGCAAAAGATATGTTTATTTCTCTTTAGAAAACTTAAGAAAAGCAGCTGGTATAAACACCATCACAATTTTCATATAAGAAAATATATTTTTTTAATTTCAACTTTTATTTTCCATTAATCTTGACTTTCAAACCAGAAAGGTAGTGCCATAGACTGAAAGTTTGTGGCCTTTCCCCAAATTCGTATGCTGAAGCCTACTCCCCAGTGTAATAGTATTTGGAGGTGGGGTCTTTGGGAGGTGGTCTTTGGTCTGAGAAATAGACCTCAGAGAGGTCCCTCACCCATCCACTATGTGAGGACACAACAAAGAGTGGCAGTCTATAAACCGGGAAGTGAACCCTCACCAGACACTGAATCTACTGTAGTCTTGATTTTGGACTTCCCAGCCTCCAGAAGTGTGAGAAATAAATTTTTGTTGTTTATAAGCCACCCCTATCTATGGTAACTTGTTATAGTAGCCCAAATGGACTAAAACGGGTAGCAAATATTTTTCTTATAGAAAATCTCCTCACCTACCTAGACTTCCCAAGTGGAATAAAGAAGAGAAAGCAGAAAGACAAAGATTATACACTGCTCTGTCAGTTATAACATAAAGCACATGGTACTTGTGCTAATAAAAGGTGTTAAATAAGTAGCTGAACATTCTTTTTATTAATTTCAGAAGCCTGATGGGGTGTATGTGTGTGTGTGTATGTCTATCTGTGTGTGCGTGAGAATAACTTGTTAAGAGCCTATTTATTTTCTTTATCTTTATTATGTCAACGAAGGATAGAATGGCCAAAAAAAAAAAAAATCCCGATTTTCCAATTCAGGAATTCAAACCTAGGTATTGTAAAAACCTGAAAAGAAAATAAGTCTATAAATTTAGTTTAGGATAGATGTTATACCATCTTTTTTAAGGGAGATACCTTTGAATAATAATTGTAATAACAACTAACATTTAGTAATAAATGTGTAATATTTATTATTATAAACAGCTTACTGTTTATAAGGCCTTATACATAAGAGCTTTATATGTATTAACTAATCTAATCCTTGCATTAACTTTGTGAGGCAGGTACTATGACAATCCTCTTTTTACGGAGTTCCACAGAAGTTAAGCATTGTCCCCAGGGTCACATTGCTAGGAGGGTCAGAATTTCTGAATATAGACATTCTGGCTCCAGAGCAAATGCTCTTAACAACGTCACCGTACTGCTTAACAGCAGAATTTTTTGAATGCTCAGAAACACCTATATAACCATATCACGTTCTTGAGACTCTTAGCTGGAAAAGCACAGGTGTCTCACTGTTCATTCAACCCCACCCCATGACAGTGGGGAATTCTGCATAGACAGAAAAGGAGATGGAAACAACTGGAACTACATTTTTCTGATGCTATACTGCGTTAGCTTTATCTAGGATACATATAATCTGGAAAACAATATGTCTTCCCTGAACTGGGTACTGTTGACATTTAATTTGATAATAGTTGCTGTAAAGTGTTCTGTACATTCATGAATATGATATAAATCTGTGTCTAGTTATTACCTTGCCTCCAGTTCCTGAAGGATCTGAAACTTTTTCTGGTTTTATATCTTTCATAACACAAACAGCTGCCATAACTAGTTTAACACCAGATGGAGGATTCTTCATTGACTTCACAATTGTAATGTCAGCTGGCTAAATAAAAAGAAAACAGTAGGCTTCAGAATAGCCTACTTTTAAATAATAAGAGTTTCAAAAATAATGTTGGAGAATAATAAAAGCATAAATTTTCATTTGAAACTAATTGTTTTTTGCTTTGCATGGTTATGAAAGAATTAACAAAAGAGAACTTAAGTACAGTAAACCAATGGTTCCCAAGTGTTTGAGAGCTCATAGGTCCTTATGAGAATATGGTGACAGCTAAGAATCTTGCAGAGAAAATATTTTTGCGCACATGCACAAAATTTTTATATAGTCACATGCCAAGCCCACACATGGAATCCACGTTAATAACCCTAAGTTAAATAAAGACTTAATTCTATATTTGCTTATATGTTAGCTTTACCCACCAAAAATGAAAGAAGAGGTAAGTTCCAATTCCAAACTTATTTTCTAAAAACGTATATATTATTACGACAGACACAATTGATTCAGTTAGTTATTGTCCACTCCAGTATCCTTCTGACTTCCCTTGCAATTGCTGGAAAGCTAAAAATTTATCTTAGTTCCCCATGCAGCTAGAGTTGTGGGAGGTCGTTAGGTCCTACCATCAGATCACTTGAGTGATACTAGAATTCAGAATGAATAAGTGAGGACACTTGCAGGGTACGAGGCATCTGTTTTGCTGATATGGATTATGGTGGAGGCAATATGGCTCTGTAAGAAGGCTCTGCAGGCTTCCAACTCAGAGGGATCATTCCTCTGGTAGATTAGTGCCTCAGTCTAGCTTTGTGAGTCATTCCTGGCAGCTCAGCCTAGAATCTATTTACTTAGCTCTTCCAAGAATTCTGTAATTTATTTATAAAATTCCCTAAAGAATCTTTGCTAACACTAGTCAATTCTCTTCTCTGCAACTGAACCCTAACTCTTTTCTATAATACAGTATTTGATACTAGGAAGGGTACAAACAACTAAAAGGGAAACCTGATACTGATAACTTGAACTGGTGGTGTTTAAAGGCATCAAGAATCCTGTGAGTATCAGAGGATACAGTACTGAAAGTCCATGGTACACAGTGATAAAAGTTACCTAAATTCATGCTCATGGTCGTCTAGAATGGAGTGTCTATTAAAAACAAACTTTGTCAAAATGATTGGCTCCTGTGATAAACATCTAAGGAGAGAATGAAGAAAGACTACTGGGTAGAATGTGGCTTTTAAATGCGACAGAGAGCAGACATGAAGAAAATAATAAGCTCAGAATTTTAAAATTAAAATTCTGGTTAAATTCCTCGTTCACAGCACAGTGACAGTTTCTAAATATAAATGACCTAACACAATCTTAAGTCTTACAACTACAAGTCTGATATAACTGAAAATCAGATATAGAGTTTGATCCTGAAGATGCTGAATTACTAATATGTTGAGCTCACTATCTTGTCAGGTATCTTATGTGAAAGTTGTAGCGGTCCCTAAACTTTCTGGCACCAGGGACCGGTTTCATGGAAGACAATTTTTCCACGGATGGCGGGTGGAGGGTGGCTGGGGGATGGTTCAGTTGATACTGCAAGCCATGGTTCAGGCGGTAATGCGACTGACGCAGAGCGGCGGATGAAGCTTCGCCTGCCCGCCACTCACCTCCTGCTGTGCAGCCACGTTCCTAACAGGCTGCAGACCAGTAGCAGTCTGTGGCCTGGGGGCTGGGGACCCCTGAGTTAGGGCATTGATTAGGAAAAAAGGTAAAGAATGGGGTCTGAATATCCTGAACTTCCATACTACACTGGGCCTCCCTAGTCAACAGAAGCTGGTCTGTCTGTTTGGTGAGGTTATTCTAGTTTTGCCTAAAGACCCTGTAGAGTCATACACAACATAGTGTAATGCCGACAGGTGTGACCCACATCTATATTGTAAATGATCTTTAGGTTTTGCTGTACATGCATGTCCAGAAGGCTGCAGAAAGGTAGCTCAACATTCTATTTAACATATGCCTCCTGGTCCATGTACAGAACCACTGTGGCCTCTTGGAGATTATTCCATTCCCACTGGAATATCCTGAATGAAAATTATAAATAATATATGAAAAGCAAAAAATATAAGATAACAGTATAGCAAAAAGGAATTGTTAAGAGTCAAGTTTCATTTGACTGGACAAAAACAATATAATACCACCCACTGAAAGTGAACTACACCGAATTAACCAAGTATCTGTATGCAGTTTTACTTTGTTGATGAAACATAAGCTAATTCAAACACTTGCCTTTAGTGTATCCAGTGCAGACAGAGCTGCTTCCAAAGCTGGAATCGCCTCAGCTAGATCACTTTCACACTCATTTTTCAGAGCTTGGGCTTCTTCAGCCTTTCCACTGGCTATCTCTTCATCAAATTTCACAAACTCTCTTTTTGCTTCTACTTGTGCAGATTCTATCTCAATAATCTAAAGAAAAGAAAGAAAAAAATAAAGACATTTCCTTAAACATCCTAATGCTTTCTCTATCCTAGAGACAAAAGAACATTTGAAGATTAGGGAACCCGACATATCATTTTGAAGGATAAAATGAGGAGAAATGTAAATACACATGACCTAATTTGGTAATGGGCTCCCCATCTCTCTTCAAAAACAACAGAAACCACATGGAACCCAATGAGTCAATTGAAAAGGGTAACATCCCTAAGATCTAGTGGCAAAAAAATTAAGGCTTATTTTCAAGGCTGATTTTACATATTTCAATTGTCCTCTGACATCAGTTTTTAAAAATTCAGGATACTTTACCTGCATCATATGTGCATTTTCAATTTTAGCTTCCTCCAATTTGGGCTGTAACTGAACAAGCTCTATTTTCATTTCACCAACCTAAGTAAACAATTTGTCATTAGTTTTCATAACTACAATAGCTACGGAAGCCAAACAGAGAAAATTGAAACTTAAATGTATTATAAGGTATTGGGGACAGAAAACCTTAACTTTTTTTTTCCAGTTCTTTACATGATAAACAAAACCATGAGAGTGTGACCAGTTTTCTTCACAAAAGACTTTATCTTCCTTGAGTATGACAGGGCAGTGGAAGAATGCAGTTGTTGAGGAAGAAAATCAGGTAGAAAAAAGGTGGCAGCCTGGGCTATCCCTATTAATACTATGTGCCTGGTATACAGTGCATCCAGACCACCCCAACACTCTGTTGCCTATGTTGAAATAATGCTAATAAGTATTACTAGCACTTGACTCATTTTTTTAAAAACCCAATCTTATATTTAACCAGCCATTACAATAAAAAGTCAACCCTGACATTATATTCTCTCCAAATGCCAAAGAATTAAGAATAAAACTGGGTGTATTTGAGTCTGTGTGGTCTGGGAAACTCAGTGAACTTCTGTAAAATTTACTTTACTCATCTGTAAAATGAGGATGATAAAAGTGTCTACCTCATGGAGTTGTTATGAGGAATAATTGAAGGAATGTACATGAAGCACATAACACAGTACCTGGCACATAATATATTCTCAATAAATTATAGCTCTTCTATTTCCCATTATGTATTACCATTTGAGCAGCTCCTCAAATTTACCTGAGACTCAGCAAAAGCTAATTTGTCAAGTCCATTCACATATCGCTGTTTTGCTTCCATTATAGCTTGTTGCCTCTTAGTCAAAAGCTGTCGAAATGAGGCAATAAGTTCAAGGTAAGAAGTAGCAGTAACATAGTTATGTCGTCCTAATGTGTGCAAGAACCTAAAAGAGAGGCAGATGGCATATCTTACTATAAGTAATGGGTTTTACAAAGTAAGAAGTAAATTCGACATAGCATTAACAACAAACATTTAAGAATAAAGGTTAATTTTATTCAGAAGCTGCTGAATACTTGAAGTTTACAAAATCCTAGAATTTTACACAGAACCATTGCCTAATTTCTTGTCTACAAAATATCAAATAGCAATGGTGTAGTTAAAAAGCACAAATCAACAAAGATATGTCTCAAAAGAGAACTATAGCAAGAAAGATATAGGTAGGTCTTTTTACATGTTTCATATGCCAGGAGGATCTAAGAGACCCAAGATACTGTACAAGAGTATAGTAGGAAAGGGGACTGCAGATAGCATAGGAAGAATGAGTCATCATTCCTTGCACACGTGTCACATGTTGGTTGAATGGGGTTTGGCCAGAAATATAAGACTACTACCCATACACATAAAAACAATGGATGCAATGATGTTTCACAGCAAGTATGTAGACTAGAGCCCACTGATTGGTGTTAACTGTCCAAGCCAAACATGCTAGCTGGCTGTAAAACTCTGGCAATATACTATGAGCATCTTTGAAATGAGGATCTCAGAGATGAACAGAGGTAAAACTTATACTTTTAAGGCATCCACAGCCCACCAACCATCTCCCTCCTTGTCTGAGAACTTCCAACCAGTGCCCCAAGAGCAATGTTTGTTCTGTGAAACCTGTCACCATAACCACAGCAGATCAGAGCAGGATTGGGCACTGGACACAAACAAGGCTAATCATATTTTGGAATAAATTGGGAATATAGAGCTGGAAACAGCCAATCAATCTCTGCTACAGCTGGAATTGCAAGAAGTAAAATTGAGAATCGAAAGGCACACAGTTTCCTCCATATATACTGGGAAGTAAAAAATTCAGTCTGTAAAGAGAAAGAAGAAAGCAGATGCCCGATGAGAAACAGAGAAAAAGCATTTCTGGGTCTGTGGTGGCTTTGTAACTCCTGCTTCCAGTCACTTCTAAGATACAGCTGTATTCTTTCCCTTAAACTCTGTAAGGTATCCCTGTATCTTTGTAATAATTTCCTCTCTTTGTGAAACCTAAATCAAGTAGCTTTCTATTACTTACAAGTCTTAACTAATTAAATGATTGGAGAGACTTAGAAGCCATAGAAATCTTATTAAAATTTTGGGCTTTCACAAAAAAAGATGCTTTAAAATACAAGGCATTATTGTAAAATTTATTAATATTAACCTTTCGGAAAGATGCATAATGGAAGTGTGAAAGTGTTTGCAGATTGGAACTATCTCTCGTCGTTCAACTTCAGTAAGCTCCAGTGTTTCTAAGAATTTCACAGCTACAAGTTCAAGAGCGTCTTCGGGCCATGGCTAAAAATAAGAAAACGAAAAGCAAATAAAAGTTAAGATGATTAGTCACACTTCAGTTATATAAATTGTCTTCCTGTGTGAGAAGAATTTGGGGTTGAGAAAATTAAAACCTTAATAGGGAAAACAGAATTAGGGGGACTAAGGGCACAATGAAAGATCTAATAAATATTTTATACAGTAAAATTAAAGATAACGCAATATAAAGGAAAGGTAGATAATAATTTACATATCAAAGATATACTACACTGCTCCCCTAACTCTTCCACTTGGACATCTAGTAGGCACCCCAAATTTAGCAGGACAATGGCACAGGCTGCTTAGTTGCTCTCCTAATACCTATCAGCCCCCTTTCCTTAGGACTCCAATTTTATTCTAGATAGCAATATGCCCAGTTATAATACCACATTTCCTAGACTCCTTTGCAATTCAGAGTAAATAATGACATATAAGCAAGCTCTCTAGAGAATTACATAGAGCTGGCATGGGTCCTTTTTGCCCTACTTTCCATTATTCTACTTCGTTTCCGTAGCACAGATGTGAAAGTTGGAGATCTAGCAGCCACATTAGACCATATGATGACTCTGAAGATGGAAACCACATGCTAAGGATAGTAAAGAAGAACATGGGGGGCTTCCCTGGTGGCGCAGTGGTTGAGAGTCCGCCTGCCAATGCAGGAGACGCGGGTTCGTGCCCGGTCCGGGAGGATCCCGTGGGCCGTGGCCGCTGGGCCTGCGCGTCCGGAGCCTGTGCTCCGCAGCGGGACAGGCCGAAGCGGTGAGAGGCCCGCATACAGCAAAAAAAAAAAAGAACATGGGATTCTGATGACTTTGTTAAGTCACAAAAGTCCTAGTCTGCTTACCTTCAATTTTTTTCTATATGAGAGAGGAAAAGAAAAAAAACCCTATGTGTTTAGTTTGGGTTTCTGTTACTAGCAGCCCATTATAATTCCTACCTGTTATAACATCCAAAGTTGAACATTTGATTTTCTTCCCCACAGATTCACTTTTCTTCCAGTATTCCCCAACTCAGTGAAATGGTTCCTTTGCTTTTCCTAGAATATATCAAGTGTGCTTCTACCTCTGGGCCATTGGATTTGCCGTCCCTCTGACTAGAACCCTCCCCACCTAGACCTCCATGTGGTTCACTCTTTCACATCTCTGTGCAAATGCCAATTTACCAGGAAGGTCTTCCCAATGCACTCTTTCTAAAACAGCATTCCTTCCCTCATTACTCTTTCCATTATCCTGAATTTTTTCTTAGCACTTACCAATATCTGACATATATATTTATTTGTTTTTGTCTGTCTCCCTGACTCACCACTAAAACATAAAGTCCACGAAAGCAAGGACTTCTTCCTCACTGCTGGTATCTTCAGTGCCTAAAACAGTTCTTGTCAAATAAATACTTGAAATATTTATTCAATGAAATAATTTATGTTAAATGAGTAATTAATCTCCATTTTCTCATTAGAGTATTTTCCAAACTTCATTTCATTTAGATTCAACAAGATGCTTATAATTTTTTTCTTTATAGTAGACAATATGCATTTTAAGATCAATTTTTTCAGTGTCTGGCCCTCTATCCTGGTAAAAGTCAAACTTTTTTGATCAAGCACCCTATTAGTAAAAAAAAGTTTTAAGCACACACTACCAGTGTGCACATACTTATTAAGAGATTATATGCATATGGTATTACTGTACTAATATATATTTTTTAAATCTCAAAAGAGGCATCTAAAGATTATTAAGATAAATGAATTTTTGTAAAATGCCAAAATAAGTGTCATATGACTTTTCCGATCATGTAACTCTTTTTATACTGAGAAAGCTTCTCCCAAAAGCTCCCTGGCAGACTTTAAATCCAGATCCATTGGCAAGCAATGGGTCATGAACAGGCTCATGTGTAAAATGGTCAACAGTAAGAGGAGTGAGAGCACCAATGCTGAATTAGACCGACCAGGAATGAATCCCTATTATACATGGCTACATGGATAGTGATTTCCCAAACAAAATCAGAATTCTGTCAGCAAAGATGGAGTGGGTAGAAAATGGCTGTTGATAGGTAACCACGCTATCATAAGCTAATATTGCAAGTCACGACACACCCTGGGGATAACCTTTATTATTTAAACAGTTGATATAAATCCATATTCCAAATAGCCTGCTTAAATTTGTTTTTACCAATGTCTTACCAGATCTTGTTAAGTAGTCATTGTTTTTGCCTTATAATGTAGCTGACACAGAGCTTGAGCTGGCTGCTACTGGTTTATGACATTCTCTTACTGTCCACATACAACTGCATTATGTATCTTCAATTTTTAGTTCATTGCAGGAATCCCTCAGGGTACCTTGCATACCATCTATGACACATGGCCATTTGACATACAAACTGAGCAAGGGTATCAATGTTAATCCATGTGAAATATTTCATACAAAAGCGAATATTCCAGTAAATCCTTCCGTTATCCTCTGAGTTGTTTTGGTACCTCTGGTGAGAGTACTCCCTACTTGGGAGAACAGAGATCTATCCAAAAAGTCAGTGACTTCCTGACTATGTGACACAGTGGTTTACACTCACTTCCTGAGTTTAAAAGAGCCAGGCCCCAAACAATGCCATCAGCGCCCCTGACACAGGTTCTATAACCCCAATGTTCCACTATAAAATCTCTGTTCCTCTCTGTTATCCACTTAATCTCCCTTATCTATTTGCAACTCCTAGTTCCACCTTTTAAAAAATTTCCCCCAACAAGTATGAATCACATATAACAGAACAGAAAGCCTTATGGTTATAAAAAAAAAAATCCAGAAGTCATAGAATTGTATTTATAAGATTTCACAAAAGAAAAACTTATGGTTGGACAGGCTTTGTTCATTTGTTTGGTTTTGGTTTGGGGCTACTTAATGGAAGCAATATTAAGATATAGTTTGCATAAAGCAAAACTGTTTCACACAGTTTTATTGTTGTATAAACACTAAAACATCCACTAGCTGAAACATATTGCAATCCTCAAAAGGGCAGAATTAGTTTTTCAAACATGCAATTGATAAATAGGCAAGAGGGAATAAAACAAATTAGTGTCAGAAATTTATCTTTAAAAGAAATTATCCAGGGTCAATCTATAGTCCACATTCCATTAGGCATAAAACAAACAAATAGAAGGCACCAGGAGCTACCCTTCTCAAGAGCATAAATACTTAACGGCTTTACACAGGCAGTGACGATTTGCCTTGTTTAAATGAGGTGGTGGCCTGCATCATTTGCTGCTGGCATGACTGAAATTGCCACCAAGTTGGTCTTCCTGTTTCTTGTTTTGCCCCACTCCAAATCATCCACCATATAGGCTCCAAGTGTTTTGGGTTATTCCTAAAATATTGATTAGCTAAATATATGTTAATGCTCCACAATGTCTTTGGGATAAAACCAAATTCCTAGGCACATTTACAAATTCCTTTATAGCCTGGCACCCACTTAAAGCTCCAACTTAACTTCTGCTGCCCTCATTGCCAGTCAGCCATGCCAAACTATTTGCCCAAATGAGCCATGCTCTCCCCACTGTTCCACCTTTGCACGTACTAACATCTTGTGATAGTTAATTTTATGTGTCAACTTGCTATGGGCCAAAGGGTGCCCATATATTTGGTCCAACATTATTCTGGGTGTTTCTGTGAGGTGCATTTTTGGATGGGTTCAATATTTAAATGAACAGACTGAGTAAAGCAGGCTGCTCTCCCTAATGTGAGTGAGCCTCATCCAATCAGTTGAAGGCCTGAATAGAAAAAAAAGGCTGACACTCCCTCAGGTAAGGGGGACTTCCTCCTGCCTGATGGCCTTCAAGCGGGAACATCAGTTTTTTCCTGCTTTTGGACTGAGATGGAAATATCATTTCTTCCTAGGTCTCAAGCTTGCTGGCCTTCACACTGGAACTACACTGTCAGCTCTCGTGGGTCTCCAGCTTGCCAGCTGCAAATCTTGGAACATGTCAGCGTCCATAATCATGTGAGCCAATTCCTTATAGTAAATATATGTACAGATAGATAAATATATATCTCTCTATATATATATCTTTACACATATACGTGTGTGTGTGTGTGTGTGTGTATATATATATATATATATATATGTATATATAAAATACATTCTGCTGGTTCCTTATACACCCCCTCCTCTATGTAACGAATTCATTTTCCTATTTCAGAGAGTCACTGTCTTAATAAGTACACCTTTCCCACACCAAGACTATGGCTCTTTTATATAATTGTTGACTGCTCATTTGCTGACTGCCTTTTTTGTCTTCCAGTCTAGAGTGTGAGCTCCTTTTGGGGATCATGTAGTCTTACCAGTCCCTGGTGCTGCCATTAGAGTAAGTGATCAAGAAACACTTGATGAATGTAAATTAATAGAGGTTGAGTAAGATTTCAGCAAAATTCCAAAAGATTTAGTTGTCCTTCCCCCCCAAATTACAAACCTGAAACCAGTCAATGGTACAGCAATTGATGAGGGATGGGAACTGCCTCAAGCAATTTCGAAAGGCATCTCCAATGGGACTAAAGGCCACTACAACATGAAGATTATCTTTGCAGCGATTCACAAAGAAAGCAAACAGCGCCAAAGGACTGAATTCACCGTGTTTACTGCCAGCCTGAGCCACAGGATGAACACCCTAGGGAATACCAGAAAAAACCTCATAAATAAAAACAGGTATGCTGATAATAAGATTACTAGATATTGGAATATTAAGAATTTTTATTACTCCCCTTATAAATATCTTTAAATTTTTGCTTTTATATCAAAATAATGGTTTTGTCATAGCTTGCACTTAGAAGACTACTTTCAATTCTGTAATTCTATAATTTAAAAACAAATATCTGACAAAAATTTAACTTATAAAAATACAAAAGTTCACCAAGATATATGTGTGGGACTATAATTCAACATTGTTTTTAGGAGGAAAAAATATAAACAACTAAAGTGTCCAGTTAAAAACATTATAGGGACTTCCCTGCTGGTCCACCGGTTAAGACTCCACGCTCCCAATTCAGGGGGCCCGGGTTCGATCCCTGGTCAGGGAACTAGAGCCTGATGCCACAACTGAGATTCTGCGTGCCGCAACTAAAACCCGGTACAGCCAAATAAATAAATAAATATTTTAAAAATAATAAAAAATAAAAACATTATTAAACATCCATATATTGTAATTTTATACAACTGTTAAAAATAATGAGATGCATCAACATGTGCTATGGCAAGATCAACAAGATAAAATAAATGCAAGAACAAACTGTGCAACAGTATGTATAATATGATCCTTTTTGTTAAATTAAAAAATATATAGGTGCATATGTGTGAGCACATACACACTTCTTTATGGAAGCAATCACAAAGAACTATTAATAGTGGTTACTTTGGGTGGGATGGACTTAAGGGAGAGTGAGAGAGAGGCCTTTATATTTTATCTTGGACATTCTTCTTGGTTTATATCATATTTTTTTCCATTTTGGACGTTCTTATGCTGTTTGAATTATCTAATTTTATTCTTATAATATTTGTATTTTTTGAAATGTTAATAGAGTTGTTTGGTAATGAGATTATAGGTCACTTTTAATTTTCTTCCCTTGTATATCTCTGTATGAGAAAGGCATCTTATATGTGGTTAGGAATAATGGCTCTAGAACCAGACTTCTTGAATTCAAATCCCCGCTTGCAGCTGATTACCTATGTGACCTGAAGGCAAGTTACTTAACCTCTCTGTACCTTAGTTTCCTCATCTGTAAAATGGGGAAAAGAGTACCTATATCAAAGGATTGTTGAGGAATCAAAAAGCCATTACATGTGAATACTTAAAATAGTTCTTTCCACATAGGTAAGTACCTTTCAGCTTTTTATACCCCACCTTTCTCCTTGTTCAAAGCAGAAAAGGTTTCATAGTCAATAAATTACCTTATAAATAGATTTAAAATTTTTTCAATAGCAAATTTAGGGAGTGATCACAATGATCATACAATTTCTAATGTTATAACTATGAATTTATTTCTAAAAGAATTCTCTACTATAGATATATGATAGCTATATCTATGGGAAACTCTGTATATTCATTCTGACAGTAATTCTCAAATTACAACTATTATGATCAGTGTCAATCTATGAAATTATGTTCAGGTGGTCTACCTGCATTAACTCTGAGTTAACAGAGGGACATTCAGATAGAGAAAGGTAATACATGGTTCTAACTGTAGAACAAGAGTTCATGAAAGGGCCAGGATGGTGATATAAATATAGGGGTTATTTACACAGAAATATTGGTTAATGCTTCTAGAGTAGAAGTAAGGAGTAATATCCACACACACACACACACACACACACACTTTGGGAGCACAACTGATTCTCGGGAGCAAGAAAAAGACTAGTTACTGAAGGAATAATTAGGGAGATAGGAAACAAACTGAGTGAAATTTCATAGCAGTCCAGAGAAAGCAGAGTTTAAAAGGAGGAATGATGAATTATTTCAAAGATGAATCACAATTTTAAAAGGGAACTGAGAAAATATCACTAAATGTGGTAAATAAGTCACTGCTACACTGAGAAAAATACTTCAATAATTTGATTCTGCAAGGAGTGCAAATGGAACAGTGGAAAAGGTAGTCAGGAAACAGAGGTTTCTAGAACTCAGAGGATCTGAGTCTAGAACGCTGATGTTGACATCAGAGAGATGTGCTGAGTCTATAAGAGGTGCCCTCTAGGCAGTACCAGAGCCAAGCTACAGAGGTCAGTTATACGAAGTGAGGTTTACAGTAAAATGTTTGCCAGATGGATGAAATAAGCAAAGTGGTCTTCAAAGTGGGATGCAGGGTATGTAAAGAAATTAATATAACTTCTTTTACATTACCTTTTATATTTTTAAAAATTAGTATAAAGCAAGCAAAAACAGGAATGCATTTTGGTACCCCTGAGTTCTGACCATGACTATTTCCTTGTGGAAAAACTGATACGGTGTTCCTAGGGTGGAATATGAAGGAAAGAAGTTCTTAAGGCTACTGTTGGGTCATACTATAAAAGAGTGAAGCAATGGAAAAGTTTTGTAGCAAAGTGATGAGAAGAAAAG
Source organism: Phocoena phocoena (assembly GCF_963924675.1). Lineage (NCBI taxonomy): Eukaryota > Metazoa > Chordata > Mammalia > Artiodactyla > Phocoenidae > Phocoena > Phocoena phocoena. Next base: position 31,846,175 of record NC_089228.1, on the reverse strand, counting down.
ATAAACAATAGCTACAGTGAGCAGAAAAGCCTTGCAAAGCTTAGAAAATCCCACTCCCCAAGGTGTCCTATTCCTTGGGTAGGAGTGTGGGGGATGAATTTATCCTATAAATTAGGAGAATTACGATTCTTCAGCAGCCTTAGCCACAACCTGGACGCTACTTGGGATTTTGTTTTTCTTTCTTCTTCCCCACACCAGGCCATGAACTGGTAATGTATCAGATTTACTGAGGGCTTTCTAAGTGCCTGACATTCCATAAGTGCCTTACATTCCATGAGTGCCTTATTTCACTTGATCCTCAGAACTCACAACAACGCTATGTAGGAGGAACTATTTTGTGTATATAACAGTTTCATTCCATAGACAAGAAAAGCAGAGTGCTTGAACAACCAGGGTGAAACCATTTTATTCCACATGCTATCACTAGAGGCTGGAATGAAGCATCCTGGTGTGAGTGATAAAATCTGTGGGTAAAAGTAGTTATGGTACATGAAAGGGGAAATTACTAGCTGAAATCTTGTATGGGAAGATCTTAGAAATGGGGGTCAAAGGTCAGGACATCTGAAGTAGTGGGTGCTTCAAAAATGTATTTTTTTGTCAATTAAATCACAAAGCATGACTCTCAGATATATCAGAATTAATACAAGTAGTTTTGTTAAAATTTGAAAATGTTACTAACCAGTGGTAAACCATAAAAGCTAATCAAGTAGTGTTTTAAAGCTATATTTTCTCATATCACTGTAACCCTAAGATATGATTTTAAATCTCTAATCACTCAGAAAACATGCTAAATAAGATCAAATGGATGAAACACACTGTCATCATTATGGAAAAAATGAATTAAAATTCTGTCTCATAACTATCGACGCTATTTAAAATTCACCAAAAAAGTATTAAAATAATATACATTAATTTTTCAATTACCAAAATCCTCTGCACAAGATATATTTATCCTGAAGAGCAGAAAAGCTTCAAGACATGTTGAGAGCAGCACTCCCTAAAAAGCACTTACCTCCATCACTTCCTGTTTTTCATCTGCTGCAAAAATATTAGGTACTTCTCCAGTATTGAGCACACTGTCAATATCCTCTAGAAAAGCTTCCTCTTTAATCTGAGTGTCCGTGATTAGAAAGACTGTCTTCTGGCCCCTCATGCCCACATTCCTTAATAGAACCTTAAAATAAAAATGTACTTATAACCAGAATCGGGTGGAAATCTGTTGGTTTTGCTTTCCTTTCTTTTGATAACATCTCAAATTTAGAGTAGTACCTTTTCCATTTTGGTGGGGCTGTCAATCTGGGCCTCCATTTCTCCCACCCTTTTGGTGGGAGACTCCAACTGGCCAGTTTGCCAACCCCATAGACATACCCATTGATTCAGAGTCTTACTTCAGGGACTGAGATGGATTTGAAAACAGAAAGAATCTCTGTCCATCTAAGATCGAAGATATAAAGACCAGTTCTCTACACTAACTTTTAGGATGTAGAACTTTAGTATGTCAGGGTCAGAGAAAGTTTAAAAAGTCCAGTAATGTCTCTCTTATTTTTTTCCACTTTAGGTCATCTCTCTTCTGGGGCCTGCAGAGCCCTAGGCACATGAGGATGAAGCCCCAAGTATGCACTCCACTATTCTATTTGTTACTGGAACAGCAACACAGCTCCAAAGACACTATTAAGATTTGACAACATTAATGACATCATCATCCTCATTGAGGTTCATATTTAAGTCTACTGGAAAACATACATTTACCTGAAATAAGGCCTCTCTGAACTAGAATAAAGGTAAAATCAGCAGCAGCCATGGTAACAGCAGTGGATAAGACTTAAGTCATAAATCCTGCTCTGCTGTGCATACCTTCTCTCAACTTCAGTTTCCTCATCAGTAAAACACAGAGACAACCATACCTGCTGCATTGAACTGTCATACCTATAGAATGACAGCATGTATATAAAGAACTTAAAACAGTGCTCAGCACACACAGTAACTGCTCTAGGGATAATATTATTATCATCATCACCAGTGTATTTAGCACACAGCGATACACTGGTGATAAAATAATGCATTGTAACACATATATGTAGAATCTAAAAATAAAATGGTTCTGAAGAACCTAGGGGCAGGACAGGAATAAAGACGCAGACGTAGAGAATGGACTTGAGGACACAGGGTGGGGGAAGGGTAAGCTGGGACGAAGTGAGAGAGTGGCATGGACATATATACATTACCAAATGTAAAATAGACAGCTAGTGGGAAGCAGCCACATAGCACAGGGAGATCAGCTCAGTGCTTTGCAATCACCTAGAGGGGTGGGATAAGGAGGGTGGAAGGGAGATGCAAGAGGGAGGGGATATGGGGTATATGTATAGCTGATTCACTTTGTTATACAGCAGAAACTGACACACCACTGTAAAGCAATTATACTCCAATAAAGATGTTAAAAAAATAATGCACTGATATTATTTGCTAGATTTGCTCACAATTTTACCTTCAGGTCCTCTCTCCATTCATTCATACCATAGCTCTTAGAAATTTCTGGTTGGAAAATTTGCATTTTTGCCATGGATGTAGCCAGACGAGTTAAAGATTGACGACCACTTCCTCCAAGTCCAACAAGCAAAGCATTTCCACCAGACTGCTTTAGAATTCGACATATTCGTGATAAATGTTCCAACACATACCTATGAAATATCGATATTATTATACTTGAAAATCTTAATATAAATGTATATTTACACATAAGTATCATTTTGCTTTCCTAGAAAAATGGACCTTGCTGCCCCATACATTACTATCCCAATTTTAAAGAGGTAATCATCAAAAAGCATGATTCTTCAAATGCAGTTGCAATTGGATCATTTGATGTAAAGGAAAACTATTTGAGCTACAAATTCAGGAAATGTACTATACAAATTATAAAAATAAAATGAAATGGTAATCATTTATACTGGGAGTATATTATTGCTTTTAATAAAAATATTTCTTTGGGAATTCCCTGGTGGTCCAGCGGTTAGGACTCTGGGCTTTCACAAGGGCCCAGGTTCGATCCCTGGTTGGGGAACTAAGATCCCACAAGCCACACAGCTCGGCTAATAACAAAACAAAACCAAAAAAACCCCCAAATTTATTCAATCTTTTAATACTGGGATTTCTATGTGAGAAATAGAAAATCAGTTATATACAAAATAGTAAATTCAGGAAATGTAGCCTCACTAGTAATTAGGGGAATTAAAACTAAAGTCACAAAGTAGGCATAGAGGGAACTTACCTCAACATAATAAAGGCCATATATGACAAACCCACAGCCAACATCATTCTCAATGGTGAAAAACTAAAACCATTTCCACTAAGATCAGGAACAAGACAAGGCTGCCCACTCTCACCACTATTACTCAATGTAGTTTTGGAAGTTTTAGCCACAGCAATCAGAGAAAAAAAGAAATAAAAGGAATCCAAATCGGAAAAGAAGAAGTAAAGTTGTCACTATTTGCAGATGACATGATACTATACATACAGAATCCTAAAGATGCTACCAGAAAACTACTACAGCTAATCAATGTATTTGGTAAAGTAGCAGGATACAAAATTAATGCACAGAAATCTCTTGCATTCCTATACAATGATGAAAAATCTGAAAGTGAAATCAAGAAAACACTCCCATTTACCATTGCAACAAAAAGAATAAAATATCTAGGAATAAACCTACATAAGGAGACAAAAGACCTGTATGCAGAAAATTATAAGACACTGATGAAAGAAATTAAAGATGATACAAATAGATGGAGAGATATACCACGTTCTTGGATTGGAAGAATTAACATTGTGAAAATGACTATACTACCCAAAGCAATCTACAGATTCAATGCAATCCCTATCAAATTACCAATGACATTTTTCACAGAACTAGAACAAAAAATTTCACAATTTGCATGGAAACACAAAAGATCCGGAACAGCCAAAGCAATCTTGAGACAGAAAAATGGAGCTGGAGGAAACAGGCTCCTGGACTTCAGACTATACTACAAAGCTACAGTAATCAAGACAGTATGGAACTGGCACAAAAACAGAAATATAGATCAATGGAACAGGATAGAAAGCCCAGAGATAAACCCACGCATGTATGGTCACCTTATCTTTGATAAAGGAGGCAAAAATATACAGTGGAGAAAAGACAGCCTCTTCAATAAATGGTGCTGGGAAAACTGGACAGCTACATGTAAAAGAATGAAATTAGAACACTACCTGACACCATACACAAAAATAAACTCAAATGGATTAAAGACCTAAATGTAAGGCCAGACACTATCAAACTCTTAGAGGAAAACATAGGCAGAACATTCTATGACATAAATCACAGCCAGATCCTTCTTGACCCACCTCCTAGAGAAATGAAAATAAAAACAAACAAATGGGACCTAATGAAACTTCAAAGCTTTTGCACAGCAAAGGAAACCATGAACAAGACGAACCCTCAAAATGGGAGAAAATATTTGCAAATGAAGCAAATGACAAAGGATTAATCTCCAAAATTTACAAGCAGCACATGCAGCTCACTATCAAAAAAACAAACAACCCAATCCAAAAATGGGCAGAAGATCTAAATAGACATTTCTCCAAAGAAGATATACAGATTGCCAACAAACACATGAAAGAATGCTCAACATCATTAATCATTAGAGAAATGCAAGTCAAAACTACAAGGAGATATCATCTCACACTGGTCAGAATGGCCATCATCAAAAAATCTACAAACAATAAATGCTGGAGAGGGCGTTGAGAAAAGGGAACCCTCTTGCACTGTTGGTGGGAATGTAAATTGATACAGCTACTATGGAGAACAGTATGGAGGTTCCTTAAAAAACTCAAAATAGAACTACCATACAATCCAGCAATCCCACTACTGGGCATATACCCTGAGAAAACCGTAATTCAAGAAGTGTCATGTACTACAACGTTCATTGCAGCTCTATTTACAATAGCCAGGACATAGAAGCAACCTAAGTGTCCATCAACAGATGAATGGATAAAGAAGATGTGGCACATATATACAATGGAATATTACTCAGCCATAAAAAGAAATGAAACTGAGTTATTTGTAGTGAGGTGGATGAACCCAGAGTCTGTCATACAGAGTGAAGTAAGTCAGAAAGAGAAAAACAAATACCGTATGCTAACACATATACATGGAATCTAAAAAACAAACAAAAAAATTGTCATGAAGAACCTAGCAGCAAGACGGGAATAAAGACGCAGACCTACTAGAGAATGGACTTGAGGATATGGGGAGGGGGAAGGGTAAGAGGGGACAAAGTGAGAGAGTGGCATGGACATATATACACTACCAAACGTAAGGTAGATAGCTAGTGAGAAGCAGCCACATAGCACAGGGAGATCAGCTCGGTGATTTGTGATCACCTAGAGGGGTGGGATAGGGAGGGTGGGAGGGAGGGAGATGCAAGAGGGAAGAGATACGGGGATATAAACTGATCCACTTTGTTATAAAGCAGAAACTAACACACAATTGTAAAGCAGTTATACTCCAATAAAGATATTAAAAAAATAAAAACAAAAAACTGAAGTCACAGTCAGATACCATTCCACTCTCCTTCGACTGACAAAACTTACCAAGTCTGGCAATCCTAAGTGTTGTGAAGGGTGAGAAACAATGGAAGCTCTTAAAAACAATAATTATTTTTGAAGATACTTTGGCAAAACTTAGCAAAGTAGAAGATGCTTACATACCATGACACAATAATTCCATTTCTAAGAATATAGCCTAGAGAAGTTCTTACACATGTAACTAAGGAGACATGAATGTTCAACCCTTTTTTTTACATAAACTAGAAATTACCTAGAAGTCTATCTCAGAAGAATGACTACATTCTGTTAAAATTATACAATACAGTGCAATACAGTAGTAATAATTCATCTTCTGTGAATTTCACAAACAATCTAGAATAAACCAACTTGCAGAGGAATGTGCACAGTATGCGACATGCAAAATAAGATTGCATATATGTTTAGGAACACACACATGTAGTAAAAGACCAAAGAAACACGTGAGTTTCTTTTTATCCCCATAAGGTACAATAAGGATGCAGTGAGGGAGGGCTGGCTACCCAAGGGACTTCAAATAAATTGCTAGTATTTTATGCCCTTTTTTTAAAAATCAAAGTATATTTGATTTACAATATTGTGTTTAGTATTTTATGTCTCAAGCTGGGTGATGGGTACAAGGTTGTTCATCATAGTTTTATATCTTTTTGTACATTTTAAATATTTCACAATAAAATTTTATAAACAGTAATTTTAATCATCAATACCAAATATAGGTACCTAAAAATGACAAGATTCATTCTCGTTTTGTGAGTTTGATTATACTCATCTAAGCATTGCTCCACGATGTCACTAAAATCATGAATATTTGGAATTTCAATATAAACTCTGTCATCTCCTTCAAGGTCAGGATTCATATAGTCACCAAACATGAGATTTCTTAAGTCCTCTTCAGTTACCTATAAAATGGAAATCAACAAATTATATTAAAATTTAAAATTTTTTCTAAAATAATTTTAAAACAAAAATTTTTCTGAAATAAATTTAAGAAAGTTTAAAATTTTTTTCTAAAATAAATTTAAGAAAACATTCCACAAAATTTTGTTTTATCTATGTTATGGGATGATTATCAATTAGATAATTCTTTTAAATATTAGGATAGTAAATAATATACTTGTAAAATTAACACCTGAAATTATATTTTATCCTTAGGAAGTAAAAAGAAAACAGTTTTTTCTATCATATAAGCTTTTTGCCCCCAGGGGCAGGAAAAGCCACTCCCATTTTGTGAGTCATTACTAAGGGATGGTCACCATGTTAAGAACCTTATATCTATTATATCATTCAATCCCTATCATATAACTTCTATGTTATACACATAATTCCTCTGAAAGCAAATCTTCTCAATATAAATACCTATCTATGAGGAAAGTTAAAAGAATATGATCATTAAGAAATAATAGTTTGTTATAAAGCAGAAACTAACAAACCATCGTAAAGCAATTATACTCCAATAAAGATGTTAAAAAAAAAAAGAAAGAATAGTATTCTTTCAAAGATAAGTTGATTGTAATAATTCATGCTATTGGATTGTTTTAACTTAATATATTTTTAATCACTAAATATACTCACTGGTGCATTCCCTTTCCTCAAATGTGAAAAGATACTATCAAATGATTCTTTAAAATGGTCTCTTATAACATTTTTGGTTAAAGTAAACAGCCAGAATCGGTCATTATCATTAATGAGACGATCATAAAACACTCGGAGAACCTCATGCACAAACAGACGGATCATAGTGTGCTTGCTCTGCACGGCATCTCTTTCAATGAGCAAGCAGCCCCGGATGACACGTGAAAAATCCCGCAAGTTGAAAGTGTAATGAGATTTTGTGGGAGTGGGCAAAAGATTTTCCATGGATTGTTTATATATCTGAATATGAATAAAGCAACAAAGCAAAAATAAAATGCTTATAATCAGCAAAGTCAATAATACAAAGCCAAAAACAATGTAATATACTGTAAAAGACAGTATATTATATAAAATATTTTATTTATCCTATCAGATCATATTGACTTGGAAAATTGTATAGTACTGAGTCTAATATAGCACATATCTATTTCTTTTGGTTTATAGCAATCAACCAGGCATTACAAAGTTGAGGGAACTTATTATTATCTGATTCCATCCAAGCTCAAGAAGTGACAAAGCTTTTATTTCCCAGTAATTATGGTTGTTCCATTTAAAGGCAAATGACCTGGGATTAAATAGTTAACAAAAACTTTAGTAGAAAGTGAAATCAGATAACTCATTCTGAAGCATTCAAAATGAAGAGGATGATGAAACAATTTTCTTTGACCACCACTGGCTTCAAAACAAATCAACGTGTTCTCTCCCTTCCCTTCTCTCTCTTGTTTTCTCTCTCCCCTCTCCTCCTATCTTAATTGGCTATAATATCAAAATGAAGTATATTTTTACTACAAGCTGAATTCACCAAATGAAGTTTAACATCCTCTTTAAGAAAGGTAAATTAAACCTTTTATAATATAGCCTGAAAAAAAATCCAAATGAAATTATTTTTTATTTATATATGTTCTCTAATTCATCTCCCCTTATCTCCACACATGGTAGGTCTACAATACATCAAAGACAAAAAAAAAGAGGATCCTTTCTGTATCCTCTTTTGCCTAACCAACTCCCCTCTCTTTCCAGGAGATGCCTGAAATATAACTACCATATTTTATAAATAGAAGAACTCTTCTGTATAAGTACAGAAATTATAATAACGTACTATCTCTTTGCTCATAGTTTCTCTATTTTAACAACCCAATTTTCCACCAGAACAGGGGCAGAAGAACTTTAGAAAGATACAGTGCTCTTGGAAACTGATGGAATGATTCTAGGGAGCTTTTTGCTTCTGGTTGCAGTGATGCCAAAGTGAACCCCACTGTATCAAGGCTCCAGAAAGCTTAGTTCAATGAGATTATCTTAAATTTAAAATTAAAATTTTAAATTACCTTAAATACATTTTTTTCCCTTTTACCATCAGCGATGAGGCTGGCTCTGGCCTCTGAGCAGAAGCAGGTAACACACCCTGAATAAGTTAAGGGCTGCTCTTTGGCCATATGGGCAATCTTGTTTTCTAGTCCCACCTTTGTATTCTATTTTTTTTTCACTGCTACTCCTAAGTTATGTGGTCTGGCAAAAATAATGTATTCATAAGCTTCTTAAGTTTCTTTTTTTTTTTTTTTTGACACAACATGAAGAATGGGAGGGAAGAGAGAGAAGGGAAAATTAGTAAATACTAGAGTAGGAACCCAACAATTAGGGAAACACCCACAGTATGGCAGATATTTGTTCTGGATGATTTCCTTATAATAACCTTGTGAAATAGGTATTATCTCCCATTTTAGTGATTAAAAAGTAAGTTTCTGGAAGGTCAAGTTACTTGCTCAAGGCCAGATAGCTAGGAAATAGCAGTCAAGACTCAAACCCAGTTAGATTCCCCAATTTCAAAGCCTATGATCTTCCTGTTCTCAAGTCTTCCTAACAGCTTCTCTGACACTGAAGACTAAAATGGCTAAGGGAAAAAAGAAGTTAAAAAAAAACAAAAAGGAAGGATCAAATAAGGATATATGTAGTACTAAAACACTCTATTGCATTCTTTGCTCACCTCCATAGTCCCATTGACAATTTGGTTCCCAACTAAAAAGTACTCTGGAGGAAATTCTCGAGTCCTAAGGTAGAATGCTACAATTGATGAGAAGATTCGGACCATGGTTTCATCACTAAAAGTATTAATAGTGCAGATGTTGAAATGTCTAATAAAACGGGGAGTGACTGGATTTCTTCCACCACCTGGAAGGCCCATGGCAGCAATCAGTCCTATGTCAACCAACGTGATTTTACTTGTGTCCTTAAGGTCATACCTTGAAAGCACATAAAAATTCCAAAACAATCAGTTATAAAGCCAACAAGATGGATTGAAAAGTAGATCTCCTTAGAAAATGAATCTGATTTTAGCTTCTTTAAATGGAAGAAGATTAGATAATGCTTGGAGTAAGAGAGAAGTTTTTTTTTAAGGATTTCTATAATCTTTATTTCTTTTTTTTTAAATTGAGGTATAACTGACATAACATTATATTAGTGTCCGTGTACACCGTAATGATTTGATATTTGTCCAAATTGTAAATTGATCACCACAATAAGTCCAGTTAACATTTGTCACCATACATAGTTACAAAATTTTTTTTCTTGTGATAACTTTCAAGATTCACCCTCCTAGCTACTTTCAAATATGCGATACAGTATTATTAACTATAGTCACTATGATGTACACTACAGCCCCTGACTTACTCATTTTATAACTGGTAATTTGTACCTTTTGACCCTCTTCACCTATTTTGCTCCCCCTATCCCCCACCTCAGGCAACCATCAATCTGCAGAGAAAACTTGTTTTAAAGCAGCACTCTATTTCTCCTTTCAGTGACACTGATTCTGTTGCCCAGATTCTGAGTATCTAGAAGGTCCCTTCCTCTTGCTCTTGCCTTTCTTTTTTTCAGTTCTTTCCAATTTGACTCTCCTTTGCCTCTTCACACTCCAAATCCAGAAGTATGGATGAGAGATCAATCTTTTTTGTGGATGGTTACAGGTAAATGACAATATGTCCCACTTTGCCTAGGACAATTGTTGTTTGTGCCTGTCCTGTAGTAACTATTAACACTCCCCTTTTTCTCTCAAAAATATCCTGGTTTGAACAATAAACTATATACCTATTCTACTTACAGCTAAGTCCTGATTTCTTTTTCTCATCTCAAATCTTATCTTCGGAGCACAAAAGGATGTATAAATAGAACCTATACACAATTTTGTTATATAAAAAGAGACCAATTAGGGAATAACAAAGCTTCAAAGAAGTTTTAATCAGAAGGGGTATACAAATGACGCAGTTTAGCTGGAACCACTCAAAGTGAAAAGCTGCTTATTTCCAACAGGTCATAAAGTCCTTTAATATTGAAGTTCTTGCAAAAAAGGGGGGTGGTTATGGAAGAAATCTATACAGCCAGTTCTTAGTCTAAAAGTACCATAGAAAGTATGAAAATATGACTTGATTTTTGGCAACAACTCTAGTAACTGTCAGTAAAGGACTGGTTAAGTAAATTATAGCAAGATCCACAAAACTAAACAGTATTAAAAGGCAACAAAATGAATGAGACAGACAAATAATATCGATAAATATTTAAATGCAAATAAGTTGCAAAAACATTATATGTAATATGGGTCTTTTTTAAATAAAAATATATTTATATAGAAAAAAACCTTGGAAGAATAGGGAATAAACTATTAACAGTGGTTATCTCCTGGAGGCAGGATTCCAAGGGCATGCAATAACAACAAGAAAAATATAATCCCAAAATATGACTTAGCTTCACAGTTAGGTTACCCTTGCCTTGAAATAAAAATCATGGCATATTAGGGATTAGGAAAGTATTTTAACAGGAGGAAATGAAGAATTATTAATCTGAACTAAAAGATACAATGTCTTATTTGTTGGAAACTAACCATGTCATCATAAAATAGGGTGGGAGGAATGGAAGAGTTATCTATGAAATTGCTGTCAAAACCAAGTCATCCCAAGGATACAGTAGTCCCAAATAGTTATAGATAATATAAAGAATTTTAAAATGGTAGAAACATAGGGTGCTGATTTACGGTTACTTAGGTTGGAGACTACCCACAAATTCTCAGTGCTGGGTGATGGTAAAAGATGTAATTTGTAAATTATATTTAATAATTGAAAGTAGTAGATAAAAAGGACAAAATTTAATACTAGATTATTCTTCCATGGTATAAAAAGGTATAGAAAAGTCTTCTAAAATTTTCTTTATAGGAAAATCTGAGCAACCATTTTCTTTCATAAGTAATTTGAGAAAATGTATTATTTTGATGTGAGAAATTAAAATAGAAAAAGAGAACAAGAAATAACTTCAGCATGGCTACTTAAGACTTTAATTAAATAGTTACCAATTCCCACAGTCAAAAAACTGTCGTAATAATTCAATAGGAGGTTGAGCTCCATATTTCTCCAATGCAGGCATATTCATGTCATCTATAAAAATTATGCACTTCTTTCCCATAGGTGGTCCAAAAACTCCTTTGCGTCTTTTATCCAGCCTAGCCATAATAATGTTCTAAAATTTAAAAAAGAAATAGTAGTATATTTAAAGCCATACTTAACACCAGAAAAAAAAAAAAGAAATTTAACAGTCTAATTATGTAAGGAAATAATGCCAAGCAACACTATGTGCATGTTTATTCATTTATATTTATTCGTTTTAGGGTTATACCAAACTTCATATTCAACATCATTCAGAGAGCATATATTGAAATCCTTCTATGTGCTCAGAATTGTTACATGTTTATATGTAACCAATTGTTACACCTATTTATATATTTATATTGTATACACACATATGCACACACACACACAAAATATTTTCTATATTGGATACCCCAACATATCTATTAACTTTAACTTAATATCTAAAAGCACTAATCTAAATCTGTAGTATTTTGAAATTAGGGAATTCTACTGGCTTAAAACAATGAAAATGAGCACCATAGATCAGGAGAGAATGGACAGATATAAATTTAGGAATGGATGATAAAAATGGTGATTAGAAAAGATCTCATGCAGTACTTTCATCTTGGTACCTCTGGGGGTAAAGGGTGGGATGCACAGTTTCCTGTCACAGAAAGTCATACAATAAACAGTATATGGTTTGAAAGATCTTTCACTGACAGAACTTCAGCAGGCAGCAAATACCCCTAGGGAACCATCTAGGAGAATCTCGAAAGAACAAGTTTTCTCTCTCTCTCTCTCTCTCTCTCCCCTTGTCTCCTTCTCTCTCCCCTTCCCTCTCTCTCTTCCACCCTCCCTCCCTTCTCCTTTACTTCTCCAGTTAAGAAATCAATTGTTGCTTCTTGGGCTTGAAAAAAATGATGACAAAGCTCAACAATTCAGTATTAATGCAAAAATGCTCTCTTGAACTTTTGTCCTTAAAATCTGATTTTTAAAACTTACTTGTAATGCCAAAAAGAAATTTTGAAGTTTTATTTAAATTCATAGAGGATTTACACAGCTACTCATTTAAAATACAGTTTTAAATGCTAATCAAAAAGGCAAAAAAATTAATAACTATAGATCCATGTTTCTGGCTTTTAACTAACCTGAACCTGATTGGCACTGGTCCGTGCGGAGAAATTAACATAAAAAGGAAAGTACAGGTCCTTTTCCAAGTGATTCATCAGCTTATTCTTCACATACACTGATTTTCCTGTACCCGTCGGACCCACAAAAAGTAGCGGCCTTAATGAAACAGTGAACATATCATTCAAAAGGAGAAAAAGTCAGAATACATTTCAATTAGAGGAGGCTGGATTTAGTTGAAAACCTAAATAGTAATCAAATCAACTTCATCCAAAAACTCACATTTCAATTTATCATTGTAATTTCATAAAAGACCGGTGAAAGTAACAATTGGCACACAGTTTTGCTTACTTACTGAAATTTAAATAGTAACAAACTATTATTTGAACAAATGTAACATTGCTATATGCAAAAACACTCATAAAACGAGTAGTAACATGCTTAACTTTTCAGAAAAAAAAAAAAAAGTCAAAGTTTGTCTCCTCAGAAAAGTGATGTATTTGTACTTTTTAGTTAGAGATACAGGCAAGAGGGTGCTGTGTGGAATAGACTAATAGGATGATGACAATAAGAGAGGTTGAAAGTGTTTCGCAGTTATCTCAATAGCACAAAGTTTTTGTGAGAAACTAAATAACAATGAATTCTAAAGGTAACGGTTATATATGCCCATTAACAGCATTTTTGAATCAAGTCAGTGTTACTAACTGAAAATACTTGTCTAAAAGCAAACTCCAAGGAATTCCCTATTCCAAGGGTTTCAAAAGCAGGGTTTCTCATTTTTGAGTGGTCTGAACTAATTTTAAAGGGAAAAAAAAAATCCTAAGAGTTTATGTTCACAGAACCCTGGAGAATCCCAGTTTGAGACATACTGAATTAAAAATTAAATACTGTCATTTTAATTGACAACTTGGCATCACATGCTACATAAAGACAAACACAAAGGCTGGCACTAAAACTGAGCAGCAGTAATCAGGTATAAAGAGTCATCTATATGACCCAAATAATGATAATATTAATTTTTAAAATTATCATTGACGTAGAAACATAAAATTAATACTATAAACAAAAAAAGATCATTTAGAACTACAGTGATGCCTGAGAATTCATCTACGCTTTCCAGTCTGAATAACATGCTATGGAAACCTATTTATTAAAATAATTTTACTAAATAAACACTGTTCTTAACTTGAGGTCCATGGATCAAACTGAAGAAATTCTTAGACAATATTGAGAGTTTGTGAACTTAGATGACATAGAGTTTATACCTTTACTTTCACTACCCTTAACTAAAATGGAGCAATTTATAATATAGTACCTGTGTACTTTATTATCAACAATAATATTGTTAATATTTGTCATCAATAGAAATCATAGATATTATACTAAATATTACAATTGTTAGAGATATCTCAAAAATATCACTTATGCCCATTGTTTCTTCAAAATTATGATCATCATCAGACTCACTGCTGGATCTTATTATTTAATGTGTTAATAAAAAGCACATTATTACTACTATAGCTCAAATTTGTTCAATATTTTAATAAATATATTTTAATATGTGGTTTGCTTTATAATCCTATGTTTGTACTTATTCATTCAAAAGCATTATTCTGACAAATGGTTCATGGAACAAGAGAATTCCTGTACCAGGAATTCCCCAGCATTGACAAGTACTTTCCTTGCTTAATGAAGTTTTTATTAGCCTCTAAATGCAAAAATGCAACTATGGGTACAAAATAGGGATAAAATAATGTTCCCTCATAAGATATTTTTCTTTTTTTTTAATAAACAGGATAAAACTGTCACAAAATTCACGCAGAAACAGGTTCTTCATCAAAAACAAATAAACCATGACATTCATGCATATAATGTAAGCTTGTCCAGTTTAAATAATATTTTTAAAATAATTTTATTTATTTATTTTTAAATTTTTGGCTGCATTGGGTCTTCATTGCTGTGCGCAGGCTTTCTCTAGGTGTGGCGAGCGGGGGCTACTCTTCGTTGTGGTGCGTGGGTTTCTCATTGCCATGGCTTCTCCTGTTGTGGAGCATGGGCTCTAGGTGCGTGGCTTCAGTACTTGTGGCCCACAGGCTCAGTAGTTGTGGCTGACAGGCTCTAGAGCGCAGGCTCAGTAATTGGGGCACATGGGCTTAGTTGCTCCGTGGCATATGGGATCTTCCCAGACCAGGGCTTGAACCCATGTCCCCTGCATTGGCAGGCAGATTCTTAACCACTGCACCACCAGGGAAGCCCCAGTTTAAATAATATTAATGATAAATTATGGCTAGTGTTTCAAAGAAAAATAACTATAAAAGTGTTATTAAGAAAATTGGTATGGATATGTCTATGGTTGGTACGTGCTAGGCTTTTCATCTTTTTTGATGTGCTTTTCTTATTTAAGTCTGAGTCTTTTATGCTCATCTTAAGTTATGAAGAACTAGCATAGGACAGATCTCAAAAATGCCAAATGGGAAAATGTGGATCATGGTTAGTCTGATCCCTCAGGAGTACAATGAACCTGTGAGTTGAATGCATACCTTTTTAACAGTAACACTGTAACTGACTTTTAATCTGCTATTACAAATAAAAGAAATAAAAGATGGCTTATGAGGCAACAAAGTATGATGGTAAAGACTTTGAAGTGGGCAATAGGAAACCTGGATTTCAGGTTTACCACTAGTAACAGATGTCACTATGGAAATGTCAATTAGTCCCTCAGGGTCCTAGTTATCTGAAAATGGATGACCTCAAAGTTCGCTTCAAAAATCCTATGATCCTGGGCTTCCCTGGTGGCACAGTGATTAAGAATCCGCCTGCCAATTCAGGGGACACGGGTTCGAGCCCTGGTCTGGGAAGGTCCCACTTGCCACGGAGCAACTAAGCCCGTACACCACAACTACTGAGCCTGCTCTCTAGACTCCGCAAGCCACAGCGACTGAGCCTGCGTGCCACAACTACTGAAGCCCGTGCGCCTAGAGCCCGTGCTCCGCAACAAGAGAAGCCACTGCAATGAGAAGCCCGCACATCACAACAAAGAGTAGCCCCCACTTGCCGCAACTAGAGAAAGCCCATGTGCAGCAACAAAGACCCTACACAGCCAAAACTAAATAAAAATTTAAAAAATTATTTTAAAAAATCCTATGATCCTATTAGAAAGGTACTATAATATTTAAAATGCATGCTTATAATAGAGTTTCTTACTTTGCATAGGTAATACTCAAATCCATTAGAAATGTATATCTAATTGTATCCATTGTAGGGACTATGATATCTTGAATCTTGACACTTTTATCTCCTAAATTAGTACTTTTAATTAATTCATTCCAGTGGATCCAGCGACCTCGGTTTTTCAACTATAAGAGAACATAAATTTTAAAGTATTATAACCATGCACTTGCTATCTAAAAGGCTCTTTTTAGCACAGTTATCATATTTGCTTTTAAAAACTTTACAGCCTTTTCCTCCTTTTTATTGTGAAATACAGTGGCTTCTCTTGTTGTGGAGCATGGGCTCTAGGCACGCGGGCTTCAATAGTTGCGGTGCATGGGCTCAGTAGTTGTGGCTCGCAGGCTCAGTAGTTGTGGCTTGTGGGCTCTAGAGTGCAGGCACAGTAGTTGTGGCACATGGGCTTAGTTGCTCCGCGGCCTGTGGGATCTTCCCAGACCAGGGATCTAACCCGTGTCCCTTACATTGGCAGGTGCATTCTTAACCACTGTGCCACCAGGGAAGTCCCTGTCCTCTTAACACTCTAATCTTTCCAGATTGCCTTCAAGATGTCCTTGTGCATATATCAAGAATTTATCTGAGAGCCACTCTGATGTGGCTGAAGTTACAATTGACAGGACTTTGGCTTAATGTTTTCATATTTTAAAGTAAATGGGCAATAATCTAACTAGAAACAAAATATCAAATAAACTCATATTTGTTTCTCTAAAATTATTCTCTTTGGCATATTGATCCAGGCTGATATTCAGCCAGGACATATTGGAATGGCTGGACTGATTGTTACATTATTGAAGTTCTTCTGAACCAGGGGCTAAATAGCTGCTGTCTTGATACCCTAAGTGATCCTGATTAGGGAATCCACCCTCCCCCACACAGATACCTTCCTCTCCAAGTTGTCCTGCCCTTCCCTGGAGATCCTAAGGCCTCTCACCATCAATCAACAAAAGAGTTAGCACCTGGCAAAGAGGGAGGTCTCTTGGACTCCAGTGCTATGGCTGGCATCTAAGAATCTTTAAATATTTTCTGGCAAGTTGTATATGTATATGGTTTGTGTCTGGGTGACAGTAATTTTGCAAGTTTGGGTGAGTGTTTCTTCAGTAATTCATATTCTTAATTTCTTAGGTTTTAGCTTTTATTTTTATCAAAGTTATTTATGCACTATTTTAGAGTCAAAAGTATACAAGGTTAAGGAAAAACAGCAGTTTCCCACTCTTTTCTCCTCTCTAACAGCAACTACCTTTGCCTCTTTAAGCTGGATATTTTGATATTTACCTTCAATTCTTAAAGAATATGCTTGTGTTATCACTTCTTGATTTTTTAGTTTTAGAGGTTATTCTATTCACTTCCCACTGTGACTAATGAGGATGAAACTCTCTTTCTGGTCATATTCTTAAAATTCTGTGTTAACATGGTTTTAGGGAAAGATTTCTGCACTGGCAATCAGGAGAGCTGGGTACAAGTCCTGACTGTGCTAGTCAGTTGTATTTCTAGGTTTAGGTAAAATTGTAATAAGTCTCTATCCAGATCTTATGGCTCTGTGAAGTAAAATTTGCATGAATCAAATAATTATGCAAATGCTTACTGTTTAAAAGAATCTTCTGGTGAATTCTTTTTTAAATTGGAGAAAATAGATTTAATTTAAATCTGAAATTATAAAATATTCTCAAAATAAGTTTGTCTATACTGTCCACAAGTTATAGGAGTTAACTGAAGAGAAGGGACTAAAATGCTAACCACAGGAGTCAAAGTAACTCTAGGATGGGAACCCACTTTTGACAGCTGATCTAAGACTTTGTGTTTTACAGCTTATCATAACAAGCATTTTATATCATACCTCATACATGTAGTCATAGACTAGGCCTTTTTCATCAAAGTGGCATTCCCATTTACCCACAGAGTCAGGTATTGGGTTGCTTTCATCTTTTCCCAATATGACTAATCGTATGTAAATGTCAAAAACAATGCGACCATCTGTATCACAACTTCCTCCAATGGACCAAATCAAAGAAAATATAAAGCAAGCCTGTTGGTTAAAAAGAAAAATTAATTTAAACTATTTAAAAGGAAATTTTAACAGATTAACTAAAATATAGTACATTAAGTTCTAATTAATCTACTTGGAAAAGGTCAGATTTACAAATAAAGTAGAATGGAGCACATCTAAGTCACGTAACGAATCATTCCTCTGGCACTATGTATCTAAATTAAAATTCTCATGCCAAATGACCTAGGAATTTCTCTTTTAGGAGTTTATCTTCAAATATATTCCCACTGGACAAAACGATATATGTACAGGAATATTTACTGCAACACTGTTTGTGGTAGCAAAATATCTGAAGCAACCCAAATGTTCTTCAATAGAAGTCAGCTTAATTGGAATATGCTACATACGCTGGAATACATGTAGCTATTTAAAAAAAAAGGTAACCCAATACTGATATGGAAAGATCTCCAAAATATATTGTGAGAAAAGATGCAAATCAGTATGTATAGTATGCTAACATGTATAAAATATGTATACATATAGAAGAGGATATGTATCAAATATCTCTAGCAGGCTACATGAGGCACTGGTAATAGTGGTTGCCTTGAGGGTGGCTGGGGGGCTGGTATGGGTGGAAAACTTACTTTGCTCTTTTGAATTTTGCTCTAGGTACATGCCTTATCTAGTTAGAAAAATCTTTCAAATATATTTTGGGAGAAAATTTTCTGTGGCAACAAAGTGAAGGGAAAACCATGGGAGGGGAACTGCTATTACCACAGAGTAGAATAGAAGATAGATTGAAAGAGGAGATCGAGGTATTTGAGAATAAGGTGGTGGATAGGAAAGTAGCATAGACCAGGGAAGAGTACAGAACACCTCTTTCCTTTGGCTCCCTGAGAGGCTTATTCTCTGCCATTCTCTATGATCTCTAGACATTAACTAACCTGGACCACTGACTCCTTCCTACATATATCCTCTATGAATTCTGCCTGCAATGCTCCACCCAGCTGGTTGGATGCCTGCTCCTAGTCTTTCATAGCCAGTTTGTTGTAGCCTACACTCTAGCTTAACATTTAGACAAGATCAATTCACCTGAAGTCCATATTGGTTTAATATTGTCACCTTATTAAGTGTTTATCAAATTATGATCTTTCATAAGTAATAGGGTGTTTTGATTCATTCTGACATATTTTACTTTCTCTAAATCGTTTTTTAAATCAGAATACCAGGTCAGGGCAACTTTAATGTCTTCAGGTATTCTTTTGGTGCTCACCAAAAAACAGCTCTAGGTCTTGTAATGTCTTTCTCAACACAAGTATCATTTGCCAGAGGCATATTTTATTCCATAATTAAAAAACACAGTAAGTATAAAACCAACCATAATCCAAACACGAATGTGCTTGCTGGTAGGATCGTTTTCTACCACGTTACAGAGGAGTACTTCAAAGAGGCGTGTGAGAGATACAACTACATTGCTATCGCTTGTAGGAATCAGTTCCTTCAAAGTGAAAAGAATAAGATACTTTACTTTCATCTTATTTACGTAATAAAAGAAAATAAACATTTCATTTAAAAAATGTAGTTTTCCTAAGGTCTTTATAAAATTTAAACTTAAGGAATTTAAATTGTAGGCATGATAAAAATCTCTCAAATATTTTAGTCTAGCATATTACATTACACAGTTGTGCAAAACATATTCTTATTCTGAATTCTTTGAGAAATGAAAACTAGTCAGAGAATAAACAATGCTCTAGAGATAGTAGAAAAGAAGTTTATAACACCCATTTATTCATCTGTTTATTCAACAAACATTTATCAAAAACACAGTATACCTATATACCAAGCTAGGAGATATGAAAATAAAACACATGATCTCTGAAAAGAAGTGATATTGAAATTAAATAGACTAAAATAATATGGTATAATAATGACATGACAGAGTTAAGTCCCAAGGTAGTGGGAGGCTACTAGATTACTTGGGATAAACAATTAGCCCAGACCCAGGTAGGAAGACAAGGAGGGAAATAGGAGAGGAATAATCAAGGAAGATTTCCCAAATGAAGGAATAGCTGAGATGAATTTGGAAGGAAAGTGTGAGTTAACCAGGTGCAGAAGGGAATAATGTTCAAGGCAGGGGAAACAACATATATACAGACATGGAGATGTGAGTGGACACAGAGTATTAAAGGGATTCTGTAGGATGTGAAAAGAGGGTGTGAGAGAGGAATGGCAAGAAATAAAACCTGAGAAGCAGACAGGGGTCAGATCTTGAAAGGCTTTATAGGCTATGTTAAGGATGTCATGCTAAGACGAAGAGGGTTCCAATGGAGGGTTTTAAGTAGGGGAGTAAATGGAATGAATTTGTGTTTTGGAATCCTCATTCTGGTAGCAGGATGCAGACTGGACCAGAGTAGCTCTATTGTACTGATTCGGGTAGGAAATGATGAAGGTCAGAACTGAAGCTATTATGACAGGATGAAGTGGGGTGGTCAGAGGAACTGTGATGGAGAGAAGACAGATATGAAAGTTAGCAATGAGGGAAAAATCAATAGATGCTGGGGACTAACTGGCTATGGAAAATATGGGAATGAATTATGAAAAGAAAATCTATCACTCATTATCAGAAAGATGAAGTTTATTTATTTTTTTGCGGTATGCGGGCCTCTCCCACTGCGGAGCACAGCCTCCGGACGTGCAGGCCCAGCGGCCATGGCCCACGGGCCCAGCCGCTTCGCAGCACGTGGGATCCTCCCGGACCAGGGCACGAACCCACGTCCCCTGCATCGGCAGGCGGACTCTCAACCATTGCACCACCAGGGAAGCCCCTATTTCGTATTTTTTACCACGTATAGTATTAGCTTTAAAATTTTAAAAACTGAAAAATGATTATTTGTATATTTTTTCTATGAGATGTTGTACAGAATCTTCATAAAGTGAAATTGTCTTCTTTTATTTTATGCAGGGTATTTTTCCTATCTCCAAAATAGTATTTTAGGATGAAAATCTACTGAATACTCTTTTCCCTTCTCTATTATGTGGTGGTCCCCAAAAAGATATATCCACATCCTAATCCCAGGAAGCCACAAAGGTGATCTTATTTGGAAAAAGGGTCTTTGAAAATGTAATTAAGTTAAAGTCTCAAGATGAGGAGATCATTCTGGATTATCTGGTGGGCCCTAAATTCAAAGTCATAAATCCTTATAAAAGTCACATACTCTGTGTGGAGAGACACACAGAGTAGAAGGCCATGTGAACATGAAGAAAAAGACTAGAGTTATGCAGGCACAAGTCAAAAAAAGGCTGGAGCCAAAAGAAGCTGGAAGAGATAAGTAAAGAGTCTCTCTTAGTGCTACCAGAGGAAGCACATTCTGGCCAACACCTTGATTTCAGACTTCTGGCCCCAGAACTGTGACAGAATAAATTTCTGTTGCTTTAAGTCACCAAGTGTGTAGTAATTTGTTACAACAGCCCCAGGAAACTAACACAATATGTAAAGTTTTCTCACAAAATACTATATGTATATGTGAGTTTTTAAAGATATATATTTAAAATCCTTTTATTATTTACTTATTTTTTGGGCGGGGGGGCACTTGGCTTGTGGAATCTTAGTTCCCTGACCAGGGATTGAAGCCAGGCCCTGGCAGTGAAAGCACCAAGTCCTAGCCACTAGACTGCCAGGGAATTCCCTAAAATAATTTTAAAATATGGAATTTTTAAATCTTTAGTCACGATAGTTTTAATCCAAAGAGTATAGCTGGAATAAATTTTACCTCTGGGTTATTTGGATGTAACTTCAGCAATATAAAACCACAGCGTGGTGGGGACTTCTCTGGTGGCGCAGTGGTTAAGAATCCACCTGACAGAGTGAAGTAAGTCAGAAAGAAAAAGACAAATACCGTATGCTAACACATATATATGGAATTTAAGGGAAAAAAATGTCATGAAGAACCTAGGGGTAAGACAGGAATAAAGACGCAGACCTACTGGAGAACGGACTTGAGGATATGGGGAGGGGGAAGGGGGAGTTTTGACAGGGCGAGAGAGAGGCATGGACATATACACACTAACAAACGTAGTAAGGTAGATAGCTGGGGGGAAGCAGCCGCAAGGCACAGGGATATTAGCTCGGTGCTTTGTGACAGCCTGGAAGGGTGGGATGGGGAGAGTGGGAGGGAGGGAGACGCAAGAGGGAAGACATATGGGAACATATGTATATGTATAGCTGATTCACTTTGTTATAAAGCAGAAACTAACACACCATTGTAAAGCAATTATACCCCAATAAAGATGTTTAAAAAAAAAAAAAGAATCCACCTGCCAATGCAGGGGACATGGGTTTGAGCCCTGGTCTGGGAAGATCCCACATGCCGCGGAGCAACTAAGCCCATGTGCCACAACTACTGAGCCTGTGCTCTAGAGCCCACAAACCACAACTACTGAGCCCATGTGCCACAACTACTGAAGCCCATGTGCCTAGAACCCGTGCTCCGCAACAAGAGAAGCCACCGCAATGGGAAGCCCATGCACCACAACGAAGAGTAGTCCCCACTCACCACAACTAAAGAAAGCCCGCAAACAGCAATGAAGACCCAACACAGACAAAAATAACTAACTAAATAAAATAAAATAAAAACCAAAGGTGGATATTGCTATAATGGTGCTGTGTAAAATCACTTTTAATTCAACTATAAAAGCTAAAGGACAAAAGTATTAAAAACAACTATAACTAAATTATGTTAATGGATACATACTATAAATAAATGTTAATTGTGACATCAATAGCCTACAATGTGGGGAAAGGAGGGATAAAAGTGGAGAGTTCTTACATGTAAATGAATTAAGTTGTTATCAGCTTAAAGTACCCTGTTTTAAGAGAATATATGTAAGCTCCTTGGTAACAACAAAGAAAATACGTATAGAAGCTACACAAAAGAAAAAGAGGAATCAAATCCTATCAGTACAAAACAAAACAAAACACAAAGGAAGACAGCAAGATAGAAAAGAGGGACAAAAGAACTACAAGATAAACAGAAAATAGTTTTTAAAATAGCAATAGTAAATTCTTTCCTATCAATAGATAACTCAAATGTAAATAGGTTAAACTCCCCAGTAAAAAGATATAGAGCAGCTGAATAGATTAAAAAAAATGAAGATCCAACTGTATGGTGTCTATAAGAAACTCACTTTAGATTTAAGGACACACATAGGCTGAATATGAAGGGATGGAAAAAGATATTCCATGCAAACTGTGACCAAAGGAAAGCAGAAATGGCTATACTTAAATAATATGAAGTAGACTTTAAGTCAAAAACTATCTCTAGAGACAAAGAAGGTTATTATTACATAATGATAAAATGATCAATTGAATAGGAAGATAAAGCAACTGTAAATACATATGCACCCAACATCAGAGCACCTAAGTATATAAAACAAATACTAACTGATATGAAAGGAGAGACTGATAGCTATACAATAATATTAGGAGACTTCAATATCCCATTTTCAATAAGGAATAGAATATCCAGACAGAAAATCAGTAAAGAAACAGTGAACTTGAACACCATAGACCAAATATACCTAACAGATATATACACAACTTTTCACCCAAGAGCAGAAGAATATACATGCTTTTCCAGTGCACAAAGAATACTCTAGGATAGACCCCATGTTAGATCACAAAACAAGTCTTAAGAAACTTAAGAAGATTGAAATTATACCAAGTATCTTTTCTGACCACAATGGATTAAAACTAGAAATCAGAAAAAAAAAAAAAGAGAGAAAATTAACAAATATGTGGTAACTAAATAACATAAGTACAACCACTGGGTCAAAGAGGAAATCAAAAAAATATCCTGAGACAAATGAAAATGGAAACAATACATACCAAAACTTATGAGGTACACCAAAAGCAGTACTAAGAGGAAGTTTATAGCAATGAACACTTTCATTAAAAAAGAAAAATGATCTCAAATAAACAACCTAATTTTACACTTCAAAGAACTAGAAAAATAAGAGCAAACTAATTTCACAGTTGGCAGAAGGAAGGCAATAATAAAGATCAGAGTAGGAATAAATCAAATAGAGACTAGAAAAACAATAGAAAAAAAATCAACAAAACTAAGAGTTGGTTTCTTAAAAAAATATATTAAATAAACAAACCCTTAGCTAGACTAACCAAGAAAAAAGAGAGAAGACTCAAATAAATAAAATCAGATATGAAAGAGGAGACATTGCAATGGATGACTCAGAAATAAAAAGAAATAATAAGGAACTATTATGAACAATTATATGCAAACAAATTGGATAATCTAGAAGAAATGGATAAATTCCTAGAAACATACAACCTACCACAACTGAATAGAGAAGAAACAGAAAGCCTGAATAGACCAATAACAGATAAGGAGATTGAAGTCGTAATCAAATACTTCCCAACAAAAACTCCCAGGGCCAGATGACTTCACAGCTTCACAACTCTACCGAACATTCAAAGAAGAATTAATAAAAATCCTTCTCAAACTCTTCAAAAAGTAGAAGTAGAGGGAATACTTCTGAACTCATTCTCTGAAGCCAGCAGCCAGAGAAAGCCGCCACAAGAAAAAAACAAAAAAACAAAAAACTATAGGTCAGTATCTCTGATGAATGTAGATGCAAAAATCCCCAACAAAATACTAGCAAACTGAATTCAACAACTTATCAAAAAGAGAATACACCATAACCAAGTGGGATTTATCCCTGGGATCCTCGGTTGGTTTAACATATGCAAATCAATCAATGTGATGCAACACATTAACAGAATGAAACATAAAACCACATAATCATCCGAAGAGATTCAGAAAAAAACATTTGACAAAGTTCAAAATCCATTCATGACAAAAATCCCTGCAACAAAATAAAGGCCACTTATGAAAATCCCAGAGTTAAAATCATAATTGGGTAAAACTGAAAGCTTTTCCCCTAAGATCTGGTACAAGGCAAGGATGCCCCCTCTCACCACTTTTATTCAATACAGCGCCAGAAGTACTAGCACAATGAGACAAGAACAATGAGACAAGAAAAAGAAACAAAAGACATGCAAATCAGAAAAGAAGAAGTAAATTTATCTCTCTTTGCAGATGACATAATCCTATTTGTAGAAACCCTAAAGACTCCACGGAGATGAGAGGGAAGGGGGACACAACATTTTAGAACTAATAAATTCAATAAAGCTGCAGGATACAAAACCAACTCACAAAAATCAGTTGCATTTCTTTTCATCAACAATGACCTATTTAGAAAGGAAATCAAGAAAACAATCCCATTTATGATAGCATCAAAGGAATAAAATACTTAAGAATAAATTTAACCAAGGATGTGGAATATCTGTACACTGAAAACTATAAAACAGTAATGAAAGAAACTGAAGACACAAATAAATGGGAAGATATTCTGTGCTCAAGGATTGGAAGAATGTCCATCCTACCCAAGTGAGCTACAGATTCAATGCAATCACTATCAATATTCCAATGACATTTTTTACAAAAATAGAAAAACCAATTCTAAAATTTGTATGGAACCACAAAAGACCTCAAATAGCCAAAGTAATCTTAAGAGAGAAGAGTAAAGTTGGACACATCACACTTCCTGGTTTCAAATTATATTACAAAGCTCTAGTACAAAACAGAATGGTAGAGGCATAAAAACGGACATATAAACCAGTGGAACAGAGTAGAAATAAACCCAACCATATATGGTCAGCTGATCTTTGGCAATGGTGCCAAGAATATACAATGAGGAAAGGATAGTCTCCTTAATAACTGGTGTTGAAAAAACTGGATGTCCACATGTAAATGAATGAAATGGGACCCTTACCTTGCACTAGACATAAAAATCAGCTTGAGATGGATTAGACTTAAATGTAAAACCTGAAACCATAAAACTCCTAGAAGAAAACATGGTGGTGGGGGTGGGGAAGTTCCTTGACATTGGCTTGGCAATGATTTTTTTGGATATGACATCAAAAGCTCAGGCAAAAATACAAAAATAAACAAGTGGGACTACATCAAACTAATAAGCTTTTCCGCACAGCAAAGGAAACCATCAAAAAATGAAAAGGCAACCTACTGAATGGGAGAAAAATATCTGCAAATCATATATATAATAAGGAATTAATATCCTAAATATATAAGGAACTCATACAACTCAACAGCAAAAACACAAACAACCCAATTTTTTAAATGGGCATAGGACCTGAATAGACATTTTTTTCCAGAGACAACATACAAATGGCCAACACATATATGAAAAGCCACTCAGCCTCACTAATCATCAAGGAAATGCAAATCGAAACCAAAATGAAATATCACCTCACACCTGTTAGGATGGGTATTATCAAAAAGATAAAAGATAATAAGTGTTGGTGAGAATGTGGAGAAAAGAGAACCCTCATGCACTGGTGGTGGGAGTGTAAATTGGTCCAGCCATTATGGAAAACAGTGTGGAGGATCCTCAAAAAACTAAAAATAGAACTACCATATGATCCAGCAATGCCTCCTCTAGATACAGCACCCAAAGGAAATGAAATAAGTACCTCAAAGAGATATCTGTGCTCCCATGTTCATTGAAGCATTATTCACAATAGCCTAGATATGGAAACACCTAAGTGTCCCCTGGTGGATGAATGGATAAAGACATTGTGGTATATATATAATGGAATAATATTCATTCTTAAAAAAGAAAATCCTGCCATTTTCAACAACATAAACAAAACCTGAGGACTTTATGCTAAGTGAAATAAGCCAGACATAGAAAGGAAAAAACTGCATGATCTCACTTGTATGCAAAATCTAAAAGCTGAACACATAAAAAGAAGCAGAGAGTAAAACAGGTTACCAGTGGTGGGGAGGTGAGAGAAATGGGGAGATACTGGGCAAATAGTACAAAGTTACATCTATGCAGGATGAATAAGTCTAGAGATCTAATGTACAACATGATGACTTTAGTTAATAATACCTGATACAATATGTACCAGTACTGGAAATTTGCTAAGAGAGTAGATTTCAGGTGCTCTCATCACACACACACAAAAGTATGTTAACTATTTGAGGAGATATGTTAATTAGCTTGACTGTGGTAATCATTTCACTACATATATGTATATCAAATCAACATGTACACTTTAAGTATTATAACTTTTATTTTTAAAATTAAAAAATTAAATGCATTTACACACACACACACACACCCCAAGTAGAAGTATAACTAGGGAAATGTAGATAAGATCAATAGATATTATCAATGTCAATATCCTTGTTGTGATATTATAATACAGTCTTACAAAATGTTACCATGGGGAGACATTACGTGAAGTGTATGTGGGATCTCTCTGTATTATTTCTTACAACTGCATGTGAATCATGGATTGTCATAATAAATATTTCAATTTTTTAAAAAAGTGGATACTACAAGTCTAAGGAGAAACTGATTTTAGTTATTTATCCTACCATTCTGACTTTAGACTTAGTCAAACTGAATGGAAAGTAAAGAAATTTGAGTGTATAAGAGAATTATAGTGTTACCTTGCATTTTTTCTTACGAAGACTTAAAGTGGGCTGTATTAACCAGTCAAAAAGTCCTCTCAGAAGAGCTTGATGATCTGGTTCCTGTAGAGGTCCTTTCAGTGAATTCAACCAAGAAGACACAAGTGGTTCCCATCCCAACTGTGAGGGCTCCAAATAAATCATGCCACAGCGGCTTACAGTGGCAGGCTACAGAAAAAAGACAAGTTTTCCTTTACTAATCTTGTAGTTATTAACTAATTCTTTGCATGACTTATAAGGTCCTTCATGATCTGGCTCCTATCTTCCTCTACAGCATTCATATACACTAGATGAAACCATTTGCAGTTACAGTTCCCCAGATATGGCATGGCTCCATGTCTCTATAAGTTATCTTGTCATGATTTGGAATGCCCAGCCCCAACAAGTCTCTGTGGAGAAGTCTTACCCCTCAAAACCAGATCAAACACTCAAACATTTTCCATTGTCGTCCTCCTCTACCCATTCCTCTCTTGGGTGCTCGCCCCCTCCATATTCTTAGAGCACTTAACATGTAGCTCTGTACTGGAATATATATATATTTATTAGCATGGTTCTCATCCTCCCTAAATGAGCATACACTGTGTCTTATTCATCTTTGTATTCCTTGTGCCTAACTCGCTTTCTGACACAATAAAAAGTACTTATTGACAAAGTGAACAAATGAACAAACAAAATAAATGAACAAACAAAAACTACTGTTAGATTAAATTATGAACTTACTGAGGCCTGGGAAAGGTCCATTGCTTCAAAGATGAGACTCATTTGAGGGGACATTTGAATGATTTCTCCACTCATAAGGCAGAGCTGAAGGCAATAATTTTTCAAATGTTTATTTTAAAAAAATCTCAACCTTCTCAGGTAAAAATTTATTCTATTTAAGTATCTCCTATGATATAATGGATTAAGTATTAGAATGGAAGCCAGAAAAAATCTTAATTCTAGGTGTAGTTCTGTCAATTACGTACTATGTAAGCAAATATATAATATCTCTGACTCTCAGTCTCTTCATCTATAAAAAGCGATAATTTTCCTCTCATAGAATTAAGGGAGAGGGGAACTACATGATATATTGAAAAAAAATAAAATCCTATACAAACGTCAGCTTTTGTTATTAAAAAATTACATGAAATATTCCTGATTTTATAAAGTTGTCATAAGACATTTTTTATTAATAAAAAAAGAGAAATAGAAAAAATAGAGAATACTATGAACACTCACATACCCATCTCGTAGATTTAACCTATGTTAACATTTTGCCATATTTACTTAGTCTTTTTTAAAAGTATTTTAAAGATCATTACAAACATCATGGCATTTCACATCCAAATATGTCAATATTCATCTTTAAAAATAAGGACTTTTCTATATAACCACAAGAACATTATCACATCTAACAAAATTACCAATAATTCCTTAATACCATCTAACACTCAGCCAATACTCAAATATTCTCAGTTGTACAAATGTCTTTTCAACTGATTGATTCAAACCAAAATTCAATCAAGGACTATGCATTGGGCTTGCCATGTCCTCTTGGCCTCTCTTAATCTAAAACATTCCTCTTTAATCAAATATGTGAAAAACTGAATTTATCAACTGTGTCCTTCCTGTCAAATTCCTATCTTGTCCATTATTATTAAAGCCGTTGTATCCCCTCAATCTCCTTGGCTTCCACCTTTGGAATTATCATTAACTTTTAATAATGTTGGTAATAATTATAAACTGTTGATACCCCAAATTAATTGCATTATTAAGTCTTTAAAATTCTTCCTCTACATTTATTTTTCAGTGCTTCATCTCTGATTCATTACTCTAATCCCAATTTTGCCCCTATCTAGTTCGTCAACAATTCAGCATTTAACATTTCTGGATCTGTTTCTTACCTGTAAAATGAATGAACAGTTTAGTGCTGGATTGTCCAATAAGACAGTCAGTAATCATATGTGGCTATTTATATTTCACTTTAATTAGATAAAATTTAAAATTCAGTTCTTCTATTGCACTTAGCCACATTTTAAATGCTCAATAGCTGCATGTGACTAGTAGCTACCTTATTGGACAGTGCAGATATGTCCATCACTACAGAAAGTTCTATTGGACAATGCTTGTCCAGAATACTTTTAAGTTTCTACCAGGCTGTTTCAGCAAACATTCTCCTTCTTGCTACAAATTTAGGAGGGGGAGTCAACATTCTCCTCGCTCCCCCATGCTATTTCCCAACTACTTCTATTCCATCCTCTATTACAGCCCTTGCTCCTTTGACAACCCCTGCTTGGCTAAAGCCTTTGGCATCTGGCTCAGTCTCTTTCTACTATAACTCTGGCCTGATCCAATGTTCATAAGGGGAAACATCTCATTACAGCACCCCCACCCCCTGCCTCCGGTATTTAACTACCTTGTCTTCACTTACTTCTCCCCTACTCCACTCCAGCCATCTACCTTATCTACCTGGGACCTTCTCTCCTGGAACACTACACAGTTCTGAGCATTCAAGTCTCTGCTCCATCCAGCTCTCTCACTCATTGACTCCTACTATATTTGCTCTTCATTTTCATAGAGATTTTCATATCCCTGTTGTTTTTACTTCTTTCTTTAGGTAGCTTCTGTTCTATGGTCCAGCACTTCTATCGTTCTCATGCCAATATCTTTAAAGTCTTTCTGTATTTCCAGTCTGGCAACATTATCTACACCCACATCCAAGGTGCTTAAATTGGTAGAGAAAATCTCACAAAGGCAGACCTTGGCACTATAGTTTATAATTCATGGTCTTTAACTCCATCAGGTTCTCTATAACACTCAGATATGCTTCTATGTTTTCCCAGGCAGCTGTCTTTCCCATTTTCCATGATGGCTAATTTAAATCTTCCCCTTTCTCCTTGAGTATACAAAGAACCAGGGCCTGCCACTGCACAAAGAAAAAATAAAGCATCAAAAGGATTTGCCTTCAAATTTCCACTATGAAAGCCATACATTCACCTTTCCTGCTCTCCTCTCATCCAATATGAAACAATCCTTCCATTTGGCTCTGAATCCTTAGACTTGACTGGACTGATTAACCCCTCTCTTCTGAATCATCACTATTTCTCCTCTCTTTACTTTCCCCTTTAGTTCAATCAATATGACTAACTGAATGAATGAAAAAAAGAATATGAACAAATGACTAACCACCTATGATAAAGTACTGGAGTATATGTTTGAATGCTAATTAAATTAGTTTGTTTATTTAGTATTATAATTATTTCATAAAAGCAAAAAAATAAATTGATATACTAACACAATACTAATACAGACACAAAAAGAATAATAAACAAATAAAATGGATCTACAATATAAATATCACAGAGCACTATATTGACCAAATGAAAGAAAACACTAAAGAGTATGATTCTATTTATATGAAGTTCAAGAACTGGCAAAACTAGTTTATCAGAGTAGAAGTCAGAATAGTGATTGCCCCTTGGGGAGGGTATACTGATTGGGTAGGGACATGAGTGAACTTTGTAGGGCACAATAAATTTTATGCACTTTTATTTAGGTGATGGTTATGTGAGTGTACACATATGTAAAAAAATCTTAGAATCTAAACTTAAAGTTAGTGCACATTTTATACTTATGTTATCTCTCAATTAAAATAAATACTAGAAGACTTCCATTTTCTCTTTTTTTGTATATCTCATAGGTTTAAGGTAATGTACCACATATAAGCACTGAAGCAACTGATGTTTTCAAAAAAGAATGAGGGCTTTTTATTTTCTTCTAAAATATTAAAGTTCTATAAGAAACCTTAACACTGTAGTCGCTTAACTTATTGCCACCCATTACATTACTATGCCTTGCTGCTAATACAGTAATTTTAATATACTTGCATTCTAATTAAAAAATTAAGCAAAGAATTTACTACAGCATAGTTTTCATTGAAAAGATAATTTATAAACTTATTCAATTTGCTGCATCCCTTATTTTAAATAAATAGTCTGAGATGATTAGCTGTTGAACACATAACATTGTTTAAGCCTATCTGCATCTGCTTTGCTTTTTTAAATTGTGGTAAAAAAAATTAATTTACCATATTAACCATTTTTAACTTTACAGTTCAGTAGTGTTAAGTATATTCATATTGTGCATCTGTTTTGCTTTTAATAATGATGATTTACCTTTTTATTATCATCCAATACTGTGTTCATGCTCTCTATCCACAAAGTGTCAATGGGACCATCAAATACAACCCATTTCCGGTCAGGTGTTTCTGATAAGGCAAATTCTCTAAAAGTGTTAGCCACAATACCATCAGTCCACTGAGGAGGAAAAAATGAAGTGTTGGAAAGTGTCCTTAAAAAATTATAAAGTGATAATACAAAAACATTTCAAATTTCTTGGCTTAATGTGCATTGTCAATGAAAGTGGAGAATGTTTATACTGTAGATTACCTCATGGGACACGGGGTCAAATTGTCCAAAAAGTTGGCCCATAGTAATGGATTTGGGGTTTACAGTCCTATAAATGACCTTTTCTTCCTCTCCATAGCCACGTTCATTCATAAGAGTTAGAGTATCAGCCAGCATATGCAGAACTTTTGTTTTAGCGGCAAAAGGCTCTCCTACTAGCATAAAACTATTAAGGAAAAGAAGTCATTATACAATAAAATTCTAAAAAATAATGGTAAATTAAATTATTTCCCTATATATTGGTATATGAAATTTTACCCTATGATAATTACTACATATAATTTTTGAAATTATATTAATTTTTCTCAGATATAAGGAAAATACATTTAACTTCTTAACTGGTTGATCTCTAAATCAAATTCTCGACATTAATACCATTATCTACAAAAGAGAATAAAAAATTTCCAAATGAAAATGGAAACTTAGTAACTGCATACTCAAAAAATTTTTTTTAATGACTTGGGGTTTCCTAAGCAGAGGAGAGGAGACGATTCACTTTTCCTCAAGATTTCACTTGCTGTAGTGCTCCTTGCCAAATATTTCTGAATCTCCTCTCCTGGCGCATAGGATTCCGCACTTTCTTGTGGGAATGAATACTAGGTAACTAAGGAGTAATAAGGGCAAATGATGAGTGTTACTTCTTAGGGGATAGATAATTGCCAGTGAGGGAACTTACAGAGCTCTCCTTTCCCTCTAGCATACCTGGGACCCACAATGCTGAGATGGTGGCTGCTCTAACAGCCTGGGACCTGAGTGATTATGATGAGCAGAACCTCTCTGTTAAACTATAATGGAAACAGTACAAATGAGAAATACATATTTGTTTTGAAGTCACTAAGATTTGGGTGCTGATTGTTTCTATGGAATAACCTAGTCCATCCTTACTGATAGAAATTGGTAACTAGAAGGGCAAAAGGTTTTCTTGCCATAATAAAAAAGACTAAAATAAGTGGCACTGGCTTAGAGGCTAGGTTGTGGGTGGTGGCCAAAGGATTGGCAATTAATATTATGCAATGATCAAACATTCGGTAAATTTATCCCTGAGATAACCTGGAAGATAGATAATATATCTAATGAAATTGTAGTTTTAGGGGAAAAGGATAGTGAACAGAATATTATTAGTATATATTGGCAGCTGATGGCTGTATTTAACAAGGAACTACAAAAAGAAATAAGCTTAAGAAAATATGGTCAGTTTGCAAGCAGGAATGAAAGTAGAGGGAGTTGAGAAATTCAGAGACTTGAGGGATTGAATGAGGTCATTTATTCTCACCTGCAATTGGTAAAACATAAATTGAGAAAATCTTTGAACAACAAAGATCAACTCAGCCTAGTATCAAGGATCAAATCAATAAGCCTAATATGTTCAAGGATACTACAAGGAAGTTTAGAAAGGTATGACTTAATAAGGACTATTGTTGTGGCTACTGGCACATGGAACTACCTGGAATCAAATAGAAAAAAACTTATTAAATAGTTTTTGAGAGGGTTTACTGACAAAGAAACCATGAGTCTAGGCTAAAACACATGTGAATGTTTAAGATGTAAAGAAGACTCAGGTACTGAATGCACGAGGGTTGACTGTACTAATTCCCTCTATTATTACATATGTTTGAAAATTTATATGATACAAAGGTTTTTTTTTTTTTTAATTTTGCCTTTAAAAAATCATGACCTTTGAGATTTCAACTTTCTATAGGCAGTAAGTGGGCTGAAAACATTTGTCAGCTCCCAAGGGTATTTTCTCTATTGTCCACCTCACATGTGACCAGGGAAGAAAATGGAGATAGAAAGAC
Organism: Phocoena phocoena; assembly: GCF_963924675.1. Classification (NCBI taxonomy): domain Eukaryota; kingdom Metazoa; phylum Chordata; class Mammalia; order Artiodactyla; family Phocoenidae; genus Phocoena; species Phocoena phocoena. The sequence continues at coordinate 31,812,383 of NC_089228.1, read as the reverse complement.
CTCTCAAAAGGTTGAACCGAAGTCCACAGAGCAGAGGTTACTGGAAAGACTCTCTCAGGGAGCAAAATCAAGCAGAAATAGATCCAGGTTTTATGGGGATTTCAGTTTATACAATTGGTGGGGAAAGCTCTCTAAGGAAAAAAATATATATGTAATTACAAATACAAAAATGTCCACCGCCACTTTAATGACACCCTTTCCAATAAATTATATATAAAATGATTATGACTCCCTGGAGGGGCCTCTACTAATAAGAGGTCCTGAAGTTTAAACTCCAGTAGTTTCACAATCTATCTCTGGAACTGGGCTCCCACACGCACAGCTGGGTTTCAGAACTGCTACTGACAAGTGTTGGCTTTGTCTCCCATTCTTCAGTTTCTAAATGGGAGTATTTGCTCTGATAATCCTGCTCTGGTAAACCCACTATTATAATACTGGATGTATGCAGGGCAGATAACTTGTCTTTGTAGTTTTAGGTCTTTGGAGCAAGAACAGCTTCCAAATCTGATACACAAACTATCATGCATCACCTAGAGATCCTATACTTTGAGTCTGGTTCATTGATTGATCAGATCTTTTAGGTTGTCTCCCTGGGAAAGGAAAAGTGTGTTCTATGTGCATGAAGTACAGCAAATAACATATCTGATGATCAAAAGGGCAAATTGTGGTGGTCATTAGTGCTACATCACTAATGAGTACTCCTTACCACTCCTTTTTGGATAGGTAACATGAGAGAGAAATAAACCTTTGTTTTTAAGCTACTGGAATGGAGATGGGGGTGGGGGGCGTTGTTCCCTAGCCTACCTCGCATACAAAGTTTGCTGAGTCTTTTAGTTCACAAATTTTAGTTGTTTTAATAGTTTAACTTAAAAAACAACATCTAACTTTGGCACACTATCTATAATCTATAATCTTACCCATGTCTAACAATCATCATCTCATATGCCTGAATCATTTTTTCAAGAAAAAATTTAACAGGCTGAAGATTATGTACTTTGCAGGCTTCATGAGCACATTCCAAAAATTCCTAAAATAAAAGAAAAATGGAATGCATTTCTACAAAATCGTATTATAAATCATGTCATTCATGTCTTATAAATGTAGACTTTTCATTTAGAAATAAGAAATTGTATCTTCTTATATTTATAAATTATTTCTTGAAACTTTATTTTTTAATTAAAAGGAGGAACAAATAAAATTAAAATACTTTAAAAATATTAGTATTCCCCATTATAAGTTATCAATGATCATGGCACCATAGCATTGGGTGTACACTGCATGAAAACAACTCCTCTTAATAGTTTTTCCAGAATTTCACTTTTGGTTAGGATATAGAAGGACATGCCAAACAATCCTTCACACTATAGTAAAGAGAAATAAACAGAGGTTACAAAAATTATAAAGCTTTTAAAGATACAGGAGAACTTTGGATGCAGATAAGTCTAAAGGAATTAAACTTCAGAAAGGGATGAGCCTTTCCTAGGTGAACACAGATCAACAGCTAATTTTGCCTCTGGGAGCAAGTACAGACATAGGTGGGCATTGGATTGAGCCTGCTATAGGCAGAGGGACTTTGCTGAAGTAAGGAGAAAATAACAGATATTTTAATGGTCATGTGGACTTATGTGAACCTCATAAAACTGGAGGAGCCTCAAATGCAAAGCTGGTTTTCCCATGGCCTATGCTTTTGCTGAGTCTGAAGTGACATAAGAAATCAAAGTCTTAGCTAGAAAGGCACAAAGAGAGAGATTTTCTTAGTCTTCAGATGCTTATATCCCAGAATGCTGCTATAGGAAGGGCCTTATTATACAATAGGACAATTTTCACTATAAAGACATTTGAAACCAGAGGTAAACTAAAGCTCAATAATTCTGCAACAAAACTCTGGCTTAGGTCAACTCCTGATTGAACTGATCAACAGCTCAATCTAGCTATCTGACAAAGGAAGAACATGGTTTTTCTGTAGGAAAATAATACCAGTTCAGCCTCTACAATTATTTTCTATACAATTTTTTTTTTTTTTTTTTTTTTTTTGCGGTATGCAAGCCTCTCACTGCTGTGGCTTCTCCCGTTGCGGAGCACAGGCTCCAGACGCGCAGGCTCAGCGGCCATGGTTCACGGGCCCAGCCGCTCTGTGGCATGCGGGATCCTCCCAGACCGGGGCATGAACACGTGTCCCCTGCATCAGCAGGCGGACTCTCAACCACTGCGCCACCAGGGAAGCCCCACAATTTTTAATACAAGTCATGAGGAAAAAAAAGCTGATAATCAGTAGAAAAAAAAAAAATTAAATAAAACAAAATCACAGTTGACCTAGATGTTATAATTAGCAGACAAAACATTAAACTAACTTTTGGGACTTCCCTGGTGGTCCAGTGGTTAAGACTCTGTGCTCCCAATACAGAGGGCACGGGTTCGATCCCTGGTCAGGGAACTAGATCCTGCATGCCACAACTAAAGGAGCCCACATGCTGCAACAAAGATCCTGCACACGGCAATGACGATCCCGTGTGCCACAACTAAGACCTGGCACAGGCAAATAAATAAATAAATAAATAAATAAATTTTATAAATGTATTAAAAAATGGACAATATGACAAAAACAGATGAAAAATGAAGAATTTAAGCAAAGATATGGAATCTCTTAATAAAACCAAATTGGATACACTAAAACTGAAAACAATAAAATATGTGAAATTAAGAATTCATTGGGGAGCTGGAGTCAAGATGGCAGTGTGGGAAGACGTGGAGTTAGCTTCTCCCCACAACTAGGGCGCCTTCTCTCAGCTGGTGGGGGACTCCAATGCCCAAGGAGATGGGAGAAACCCCAAAGTGAACCAGTAGGACATAGGGGGACTGACAGGGGAGGAGAAGTGGAGGCCAGACAGGATTGGCACCCCTGAGGCAGGGAAGATCAGGAGAGGCAGGTGAGAGGGACTCTCCGGGAAGAGCAGGACAGGAGTGGAGGGTGATCGCTTGGCCTACTCGGGCTGCGGAGCCTGCTGAGCTCCAAAGCCCCGTGTGGGTCCTGGGAGCATAGGAGGGAGGTCAGGGAGATCAGGAGAGGCAGGTAGGAGGGGTCCTCCCACACTGGAGGAGCAGGAGAGGAGAGGAGGGTGTTTTCCCTGCCCACTCGAGCCCAGGAAGCCTACTGGGCTCCCAGATGAGGTCCCCTGTCCTCTGAGACCAGGGGTGGGGGGCATGCCTGGGCCCCTTCTGTTCCTTGAACCTAAGCCCCACCCTCCACAGCCCCAGGGCCTTTTCCAGCCCTGTGGGTACTAAGCATTGGCCCAATCCACCACCCAAACCCTGCCCTTGCTTAGGCCCTATCCTCCACAGCCAGGGCCTTCCCCCTCACCTTTTTTTTCTTTTCCCTCTTCCTCTTTTTTATTATTGTGCTACTGATGTACCTTCCAGTTGCTGATTCATCTATATTTTCATTTTTATATTCTTTCTAACATATCTGTTAAGTTTCCTAGTCTAATTTTATTTTTTACTTTGCTATTGTTCTCATTTTTTTTTTTTTTTTTTTTTTTGCCACCCCACATGGCTTGCAGGATCTTGGGTCATGAGCTGGGGACTGGGTGGAAGCTCCTGTGGTAGGAGTTCCAAGTCTGAACCACTGGAGTAACAGAGAACCTCAGACCCCAGGTAATATTCATCAGAGTGAGGTCTCACAGAGTTCCTCATCTCAGCACCAAGACCCAGCTCTACCCAAGAGCCTACAAGCTCCAGTGCTGGAAGCCTCAGGCCAAGCAGCCAGTAAGACAGGAACACAATCCCACTCATTAAAAAAAAAAAGAGAGAGAAGGCAAAAAATATATGTCACAGATGAAGGAGCAAGGTAAAAACCTATCAGACCAAAAAAATGAAGAGGAAATAGGAGGTAATCTACCTGAAAAAGAATTCAGAGTAATGACAGTAAAGATGATCCAGAATCTTGGAAATAGAATGGAGGCACGGATTGAGAAAATACAAGAAAATGCCTAACAGAGATCTAGAAGAACAGAAGAACAAACAAACAGAGATGAACAACACAATAACTAAAATGAAAAATACAGTAGAAGGAATCAATAACAGAATAACTGAGGCAGAAGAACAGATAAGTGACCTGGGAGACAAAATGGTAGAAATAACTGCTGAGGAGCAGAATAAAGAAAAAAGAATGAAAAGAATTGAAGACAATCTCAGAGACTTCTGGGACAACACTAAACACACAAACATTCGAATTATAGGGGCCCCAGAAGAAGAAGAGAAAAAGAAAGGGTCTGAGAAAACATTTGAAGAGATTATAGTTGAAAACTTCCCTAACGTGGGAACGGAAAGAGTCACCCAAGTCCAAGAAGCACAGAGAATCCTATACAGGATAAACCCTAGGGAAAACACACCAAGACACATATTAATCAAACTAAAAAAAATTAAATTCAAAGAAAAAATATTAAAAGCAGCAAGGGAAAAACAAAAAATAACATACAAAGGAATCCACATAAGGTTATCAGCCGATTTTTCAGAGGAAACTCTGCAGGTCAGAAGGGAGTGGCAGTATATACTTAAAGTGATGAAAGAGAAAAACCTATAACCAAGATTACTCTACCCATCAAGGATCTCATTCAGATTCGATGGAGAAGTCAAAAGCTTTTCAGACAAGCAAAAGATAAGAGAATTTAGCACCACCAAACCAGCTTTACAGCAAAGGCTAAAGAAATTTCTTTAGGCAGGAAACACAAGTGAAGAAAAAGACCCAGAAAAACAAACCCAAAACAATTAAGAAAATGGTAATAGGAACATACATATTGATAATAACCTTGAATGTAAATGGATTAAATGCCCCAAACAAAAGAAACAGACTGGCTGAATGGATACAAAAACAAACCCATATATATGATGTCTACAAGAAACCCACTTCAGACCTAGGGACACATACAGACTGAAAGTGAAGGGATGGAAAAAGATATTCTATGCAAATGGAAATCAAAAGAAAGCTGGAGTAGCAATACTCGTATCAGATAAAATAGACTTTAAAATAAAGACTGTTACAAGTGATAAAGAGGGACACTACATAATGATCAAAGGCTTTATCCAATAAGAAGATACAACAATTATAAGTGTTTATGTACCCAACATAGGAGCACCTCAGTACATACGGCAAATGTTAACAACCATTAAAGGACAAATCGACAGTAATGCAATAATAGTAGGCGGCTTTAACACCCCACTTACCCCAATGGACAGATCATCCAAACAGAAAATAAATAAGGTAACACAAGCTTTAAATGACACAATAGACCAGATAGATCTAATTTATATTCATAGAACATTCCACCTAAAATTGGCAGAATACACTTTCTTCTCAAGTACAAACGGAACATTCTCCAGGACAGATCACATCTTAGGTCAGAAATCAAGCCTCAGAAAATTAAAAAAAATTGAAATTGTATCAAGCATCTTTTCTGACCACAATGCTATGAGATTGTAAATCAATTACAAGAAAAAAACTGTAAAAAACACAAATACATGGAGGCTAAACAGTGCGCTACTAAATAACAAAGAGATCACAGAAGAAATCAAAGAGGAAATCAAAAAATACCTAGAGACAAATGACAACGAAAACACGACGACCCAAAATCTATGGGATGCAGCAAAAGCAGTTCTAAGAGGGAAGTTTAATAGTAATTCAATCTCATCTCAAGAAACAAGAAAAATCTCAAATAAACAATTTAACCCTACACTTAAAACAACAAGAGAAAGAAGAAAAAAGAAAACCCAAAGTTAGTAGAAGGAAAGACATCATAAAGATCAGAGCATAAATAAATGAAATAGAAACATAGAAAACAATAGCAAACATCAATAAAACTAAAAGCTGGTTCTTTGAGAAGATAAACAAAATTGATAAACCCTTAGCCAGACTCATTAAGAAAAAAAGGGAGAGGACGCAAATCAATAAAATTAGAAACGAAAAAGGAGAAATCACAATTGACACTGCAGAAATACAAAGGATTATAAAAGACTACTACAAACAACTATATGCCAATAAAATGGACAACCACTAAGGAATGGACAAACTCTTGGAAAGCTACAATTTTCCAAGACTGAACCAGGAAGAAATAGAAAATATAAACAGACAAATCACAACTAATGAAATTGAAACCATAATTAAAAATCTTACAACAAACAAAAGTCCAGGACCAGATGCCTTCACAGGTGAATTCTATCAAATATTTAGAGAAGAGCTAACACCGATCCTTCTCAAACTCTTCCAAAAAATTGCAGGGGGAGAAACACTCCCAAATTCATTCTACGAAGCCACCATCACCCTGATACCAAAACCAGAAAAAGATATAACAAAAAAAGAAAATTATAGACCAATATTACTGATGAACATAGATGCAAAAATCCTGAACAAAATACTAGCAAACAAAATCCAACATCACATTAAAAGGATCATACACCATGATCAAGTGGGATTTATCCCAGGGATGCAAGGATTTTTCAATATATGCAAATCAGTCAATGTGATACACCACATTAACAAATTAAGGAATAAAGCCATATGATCATCTCAATAGATGCAGAAAAAGCTTTTGACAAAATTCAACACCCATTTATGATAAAAACTCTCCAGCAAATGGGCATAGAGGGAAACTACCTCAACATAATAAACGCCATATATGACAAACCCACAGCAAGCATCATACTCAATGGTGAAAAACTGAAAGCATTTCCTCTAAGATCAGGAACTAGACAAGGATGTCTACTCTTGCCACTCTTATTCAACATAGTTTTGGAAGTTCTAGCCACAGCAATCAGAGAAGAAAAAGAAACAAAAGGAATACAAATTGGAAAAGAAGAAGTAAGACTGTCACTGTTTGATGATGATGTGATACTACACATAGATAAACCTAAAGATGCCACTAGAAAACTACTACAACTAATAAATGAATTTGGTAAGGTTGCAGGATACGAAATTAATGCACAGAAATCTCTGGCATTCCTATACACCAACAACGAAAAATCAGAAAGAGAAATTAAGGAAACATTCCCATTAACCATTGCAACAAGAAAGAATAAAATACCTAGGAATAAACCTGCCTAAGAAGGCAAAAGACCTGTACTCAGAAAACTATAAAACACTGATGAAAGAAATCAAAGATGACATAAACAGATGGAGAAATATACATGTTCTTGGATCGGAAGAATCAATATTGTGAAAATGGCTATACTACCCAAAGTAATCTACAGATTCAATGCAATCCCTATCAAATTACCAATGGCATTCTTCACAGAATTAGAACAAAAAATTTTACATTTCATATGGAAACACAAAAGACCCCGAATAGCCAAAGCAATCTTGAGAAAGAAAAATAGAGTTGGAAGAATCAGTCTCCCCGACTTCAAACTATACCACAAAGCTACTGTAATCAAGACAGTATAGTACTGGCACAAAAACAGAAATATAGATCAATGGTATAAGATAGAAAGCCCAGAGATAAACCCACGCACATATGGGCACCTAATTTATGACAAAGGAGGCAAGAACATACAGCGGAGAAAAGACAGCCTCTTTGATAGGTGGTGCTGGGAAAACTGGACAGCTACATTTAAAAGAATGCACTCCATGTAAAAGAACACTCCCTAACACCATACACAAAAATAAACTCCAAATGGATTAAAGACTTAAATGTAAGACCAGACACTATAAAACTCTTAGAGGAAAACATAGGAAAAACCCTTTTTGACATAAACCACAGCAAGATCTTTTTTGACCCACCTTCTAGAGTAACAGAAATAAAAACAAAAATAAACAAATGTGACTTAAAAGCTTTTGCACAGCAAAGGAAACCATCAACAAGACCAAAAGACAACCCTCAGACTGGGAGAAAATATTTGCAAATGAAACAACAGACAAGGGATTAATGTCCAAAATATACAAACAGCTCATGGAGCTCAATATCAATAAAACAAACAATCCACGTAAAAATTGGGCAGAAGACCTAAATAGACATTTTGCCAAGGAAGACATATAGATGGCCAAGAGGCACATGAAAAGATGCTCAACATCACTAATTATTAGAGAAATGCAAATAAAAACTACAATGAGGTATCACCTCATGCCAGTCAGAATGGCCATTGTCAAAAAATCTAGAAAGGGTGTGGGAAAAGGGAACCCTCTTGCACTGTTGGTGGGAATGTAAATTGATACAACCACTATGGAAAACAGTATGGAGGTTCCACAAAACACTAAAAATAGAACTACCACATGACCCAGCTATCCCACTACTGGGCATATAGCCTGAGAAAACCATAATTCAAAAAGAATTATGTGCTGAAGTGAATATACCACAATGTTCAGTGCAGCACTTTTAACAATAGCCAGGACATGGAACCAACCTAAATATCCATTGACAGATGAATGGATAAAGAAGATGTGGCACATATATACAATGGAATATTACTCAGCCATAAAAATAAATGAAATTGAGTTATTTGTAGTGAGGTGGATGGACCTAGAGTCTGTCACACAAAGTGAAGTCAGAAAGTAAAAAACAAATACCATATGCTAACGCATATATATGGACGCTAAAAAAAAAAAAGGTACTGATGAACCCAGTTGTAGGGTAGGAATGAAGAGGTAGACATAGAGAATGGACTTGAGGACATGGGGTGGGAGGGGGAAGCTGGGGCAAAATGAGAGTAGCATCAACATATATACACTACCAAATGTAAAATAGTTGGCTGGTGGGAAGCAGCAGCATAGCACAGGGAGATCGGCTTGGTGCTTTGAGATAACCTAGAGGGGTGGGATAGGGAAGTTGGGAGGGAGGCTCAAGAGAGAGGGGATATGGGGACTTGTGTATGCATATGGCTGATCCACTTTGTTGTGCAACAGAAACTAACACGGTATTGTGAAGCAATTATACTCCAATACAGAGCTATTTAAATAAATAAATAAATCATTGTATAGGGACTTCCCTGGTGGTCCAATGGTTAAGACTCTGTGCTTCCATTGCAGGGGGCGAGCGTTAGATCCATTGTCAGGGAATAAGATCCCACATGCCGCATGGTGCAGTACTCCCCCCCCCCACAAAAAAAGAGAAAAGAATTCATTGGATAGGCTTATCAGCAGAATGAACAAAGCCAAGGAAAGGATCATTAATCTTAAGGACAGGTCAATAAAATTAGCCAAACTAAAGTACAGATAATAAAAAACAAAAAGCAAAAACAGAGCATAAGAGACATGTGAGATGACATAAAATGTCCTAACATTCATGTAACTGGGGCCCCAGAAGGACAGGGGAGAGAAAATAAGGTAGAAGAAATATTTTAAAACATAATTACTGAGAATTTTCTGGAGAAAGCAATACACAGATTCAAGAAGTGCAGCAAATCCCACATAGGATATGTAAAAAGCAAACACACTAGGCACATAGTCAAGCAAGGAAAGAAAGAAAATATTTCAAACAGCCAGAGGGGAAAAAACATATTACATTCAGGGAAATATACATAAGAAAAATTCCTGACTTCTAAGCATAACAATGAAAGCCAAGAATTAATGGAACAACATCTTTAAAAAGATGGGGCGGGGGAGACTCCTGCCAATCTAGACTTCTATACCTAGTGAAAATATTCTTCAAAAAATGAAGTCTAAATAAAGATATTTCAAAAGAAAAACTGAGAGAATTTGTTGCCAGAAGACTCAACATGTACACAATAAATACTGAAGAAAGTTCTTAAAGTTGAAGGGAAAAGATCCCAGTTTAAAGCACATATCTGCTGGAAGGAATTAAAAAACACTAGAAAGGGTAAATATAAAAGACTTCTTTTTTTCAAATACATAAAGCAAAAAATGTGGAGTTTATAACATATGTAGAAGTAAAATACGTGACAACAGTACAATGGGCAGAGATGAGTGGATAATGGAATTATACCATTTAAAATTCTTATATTGTGTCTGAAATGGTTTAGAATACAAACGAGGTAAACTGTCATAAATCAAGGATGTGTATTGCAATCTGTGAGTGGCCACTGAGGTAAAATTAAAAAGCCAACAGAGAAGATTAATGAAGTAATAAACACTACCTGAAACCCAAAAGAAGTCAGTAGATGAAAAACAAAGTAATACAGTACATATTAAAAAGCAAGATATTATATTTAGTACGGGCATACCTCAGAGATACTGTGGATTTGGTTCAGATCACTGCAATAAAGTAAATATCTCAATAAAGCAAGTCACACAAATTTTTTGTTTCCCAGTGCATATAAAAGTTATGTTTACACTATCCTGTAGTCCAGTGGTCCCCAACCTTTTTGGCACCAGAGACTGGTTTTGTGGAAGACAATTTTTCCACAGATGGGCGTGGGGTTGTGGAGGGGATAGTTCAGGCAATAATGTGGTAATGTGAGCTCAGGGGAGCGATAAGGAGTGGTAGATGGAGTTTCCCTGGCTTGCTCACCTCCTGCTGTGCAGCCCAGAGGCCGTGGACCAATACCAGCCTGAGGCCCAAGGTATGGGGACCCCTGTTGAGTCTATTAAGTGTGCAATAGCATTATGTCTAAATAACAATGCACATACCTTAATTAAAAATACGTTTTTGCTAAAAAAATACTAACCATCATCTGAGCCTTCAGTGAGTCATAGCGGTAACATCAAAGATCACTGATCACAGATCACCGTAACAGATATAATAATAATGAAAATTTTTCAAAACTTCAAAAATTACCAAAATGTGACACAGAGACAAGAAGTGAGCAAATATTGGGAAAATGGCACTGATAGACTTGCTTGACTTGACTGATAGACTTGCCAAAATCCTTCAATTTGTAAAAAACACAGCATCTGCAAAGCGTGATAAAATGAGGTATGCTTGTAGTATTTTTTTTTTCTATGACTCTGGCTCCCCTGCAGCTCAGTTGCAGGCATACACAGTTGCTCAGCCACACACCTCCCAGCATTGACTGCTAGTAGTGTTTTTCAAACTGGATTCTATGAATCCATGAAACTATTTGCTGTATTCATAGGAGTACAAGAGTTCTCCAAGAGAATATTAAAATTATGTATTTTTATTTTGATTTAAAAAATCATATTAGCGTATTTTGAATCATCTTGATAATCACCTGTGGTATAATACTAAAATATATAGAGTCTTTGTCCCTGGTTCCTGGCACAGAGCTCCTAAAACTCTTGGAATTTTCTGAGTGATAGAAGTATCTTTTGTTATTCATAAAGAGCCCTTTTCAATAACACCTGAGTTTATGCTAATGAGGTGACTTGTTGTGGGAACCTAGATAGCCTCAGGATTGGGTTGGTCACCAAAAAGACGCAGTGATTAGAGGGTTGGAACTTTCAGCCCTACCAGCCTTTGGGGAAGAAGGGGCTGATGACTGAACTCTATAAAAATTCTTGAACAATGAGATTCAAGAGCTTCCGGTACAGGAAGGGTGACTCTCCCTGAAAGGGCACAGAAGTTCCACGCTGCCACCTGCCCATACCACGCTCTATACATTTCTTCCATTTGGTTGTTCCTGAGTTGTATCCTTTATAATAAACTGGTAAGCAGAAGTAAATTGTGTTCCTGAGTTCTGTCTGCTGTTCTAGCAAATTATTAAACCTGGGAGAGGAGGGGTCAGGGAAACCGCTGGTTTATAGCCCGTCAGTCAGAAGTACAGGTGGCCAGGACTTGAGACTTCTGTATGAAGTGAGAGGCAGTCTTGTAGGACTGACACTAACTCTAGGCAGTTAGTGTCAGAATTGAATTGAATTTTTGAACACCCAGTGGGTGTCTAGAGAATCAGAGAATTAGTTATTGGTATTGGAAAACAGCCTAGAATCACCTTATTCTGATTCTGCCATAGGATGTATAGTAGTATTTGAATTTGAAGATTTAAAGAAAAAAAAAGAAGGCTAACATTCACAGCAAGATGGATGGACCTAGAAATATCATACTAAGTGAAGTAAATCAGACAGAGAAATACAAATATTATATGATAACGCTCACATATGTAATCTAAAAAATAATACAAATGAATCTATATGCACAACAGAAACAGACTCACAGACACAGAAAACAAACTTATGGTTACCAAAGGGGAAAGTGATGGGGAAGGGATAAATTAGGAGTTTGGAATTAACAGATATAAATTCCTATACATAAAATAGATAAGCAACAAGGATTTACTGTATAACACAGGGAACTATATTCAATATCTTGTAATAACCTACAATGGAAAATAATCCGAAATATATATATATATAACTGAATCACTTTGCTGTACAAAAAAACTATAGGATGTTTTACCACTTTCAGTTTATCAACTTTTCTACCTGTGGAGGTATATAATAGTATTATTGTATACATAGTAGTAAATATTATAAATCACAAGATAGGAAATAAAATATGTATTCTCTTACAATAAACATTATCTTTGACCTGAATCTTGTTAACCCTACTATCATACAACATAAGGTACTAAAATTTACTCTTCCTCATTAATTAAAGTGGCCAAAATAGGGGTTTATCCTCCAAACAGAATAAGTCGCTCATTTAATAAAACTTGGAAAACTATTGAGTCACCAGATGAATTTATTTGCAGAACAAGTCATTCTCACAGGTTTACTTACATGATAGTCAGCTTCAGGAAGTTTAACACCAGGAAATAAGTCACTAGTTATTCCATTAAATAAGGGTATATCATGTGATAAAAACTTTGGTTCATTTACATCTTTAATTGATCGAAGAAGCTAAAACCATCCAAAAAGTGCAAGATAAGTTAAGTGCCAGTATTTGCCCTTCTTTCACCCCCACCCCACCAAAGTCAAAGTTTCTTTTACATGGTTCCATGGAATCCCCATACTAAAAAGCCAATACTACACTTATCAAACCTAATGGTCCTTGGATTCATACAAAGTATAATGAAAAACAGAACCTCAAAACTATCATTTCAACCCCATGTAAAAAGGCTCAAAGCAACAACTCTCTTATCTGCCTAAGCAACAACTCTCTTATCTGCCTATCTATAGTTCATGATCAACCTTGCTGAAAAAGTTATCTTTCTACAGATACACTTTCTACATTTTCACAACGTGTATATTTAATACTTACAAGTATATCTTCATTTTCATTTGGAAATTTTAGTTTTAGGTTTCCAGCAGCCACTAAAACTGCTTTTACTGCTCGCATTCCATAGTCATAATGAAATTGTGATGAGAGCTGCTCTGAGCAGAGCCTGTAGGTCATTACTATCTTCACAGACAGAGGTTTTGCATTCAAAAATCCATAGGAGTAGAGGGAGATTTCTGCTATGAGGGCATAGTTCGGAACCATCATAGCCACTGTTCTAAAAAGAACCTGAAGTATATAATAAATGAAATATATTATTTACATAAAGGAAACCATTTTTAAAGCTGAGCATAAGCACCCAAAGATAATGTGTTGATATCCAAGTTTACTCCCCCAGTGAAGCACCTTTTCATTAACTTTGTAATTTTTTCAGTAGCACTTTAACAGTTTTATGTACTCTAATATTTTTTTTAGACATCTAAAAAAGTTTTTAGAGGTTTACCTTATAGCAGATGGAAAAGGTAAAAGGGAGATTACAAATACATGTGAGAAAATTATACCATTTTGAGTAGATTATGCTGTTACTTTTGATGACCAAATTTACACTCTTTAAAAAAATATTACCTTAAGATTATCCGGTAATTCAGAACGTCCTGCATAGCCAGGATTCATAGTAATAGCTACAAAACAGTTTGGATTGAGCTTAAGTTCTGTCCCTTCAAAACTAAACATTTCTATCTTCTGTTGAATGGCTCTCTGAATGCAAAGGATCTGTTGAGCTACCACTGACAGCACTTCCAATTCAATTCGATTAAATTCATCAAAGCAAGCCCAAGCACCAGAAGAAGCCAATCCTTTAAAAAACTGAGGACAAGAAAAAAGGAGATGATTTTCGTAGGAAAGGGCATCATTTGTTAAAACAAAAATTTAACCTTTTTTGGGTTTTTGTTTTGTTTTGTTTTGTTTTTGCGATACACGGGCCTCTCACTGTTGTGGCCTCTCCCGTTGCCGAGAACAGGCTCCGGACGCGCAGGCTCAGCGGCCATGGCTAACGGGCCCAGCCACTCCGCAGCATGTGGGATCTTCCCGGACCGGGGCACGAACACGGGTTGAGAGTCCGCCGCCGCATCGTCAGGTGGACTCTCAACCACTGCGCCACCAAGGAAGCTCATAAAACAAAAATTTAACCTTTTTAAGTCAAAAGTGACAGTTAATAAAAGCCCCAAGGATAAAAACGTCTTTACCCCTAAAAAAAAAAAAAGGTCAAGTAATGCTTAAACCACAGTGTTTTAAACGAGTTGCTTCAGTTTATCCAGGTTGACCTAGCTGTAAATTTGTAACATTTAATATGTAACTTTACCTTTCCCATTGCTAGATAATCTAGCCCATCTGAACAGTTGAATACCACACACTGTACAGCAAGAGCTTTAGCCAAGTCCTTGGTGGTTTCAGTTTTTCCTGTGCCTGCTGGCCCTTCTGGAGCACCTCCAAGGTTTAAATAGAAGGCACCTATCTGAAAAGAAAAATAAACATGAAGAGAAATCCATGCTTAACTGAAAACAAACAAAAAACCCCATAATAGGACAATTGCTTATAAAGTGGATTTAGTCTTATTTGTAGCTTCAGAGAGGCAGTAATACATCATTCAGTTAATTTTTAGCACTCAATTTTCTAGCTGCACAAAGAAAAAGCAGTTTAAAGGATCTAAAAAAAAAAGTGAAACTGCATCAAAGTCTCCTTATCTTATAATACTTCATGTGTATCCCATTTGCCTTTAAAAACAAAGAGAATCCAGCCTTGAAGTGTTAACATTTGGTCAGAAAAGTTTAATTAGAAGTGGTTATGGAGGGACTTCCCTGGTGGTGCAATGGTTAAGAATCTGCCTGCCAATGCGGGGGACACGGGTTCGAGCCCTGGTCCGAGAAGATCCCACATGCTGCGGAGTGCCTAGACCCGTGTGCCACAACTAGAGCTCCCGGAGGGGCCACTGCAGTGAGGAGCCTGCACACCGCGGCGGGGAGTGGACCCTGCTAGCTGCAGCTGGAGAGAGCCCGCACGCAGCGATGAGAACCTAATGCACCCAGAGATGAATGAATGAACCAATTAATTAAAAAAAAAAAGAGAGCAGATTGCTCCATCTCCTGTAAAATAAAGTAATATAAAATAAAAAAAAGAAGTAGTTATGGAGATGGTTGTAGTGATCAATGATGACAACCTCTACGGCTAGCTGCGAAGAGAGAAAACACCTAAAAGTGAGGGTCATAAGTGGGGGCCCATCAGTGGGAAAATAAACAGATGACCTACTATATAATTTTGTCTATGATTCACCTTCGCTGTTGCATTCCACTCTTGGTATGTTCTTCATTTTATCCATCCCCATAGCATTGTTCTGTACTTCTCTAACCAGTAGTATCACTTTCAACCTTGTGAAACCCAGAGTAGTTATCAGTTACCCACTGATAAATGGTAAACTGTGACCTACCTTCGCTGGTTGGACTCACTTGTATTGTTTTTACGAAAGCTGGCATATCCTCCAAGCGTCCTGTAGCCTGGGCATTTGGATGTTTGCCCAAGTTGCTTTTTACATACTTGGAGTCTACTGTGTCAAATCAAGCTTGAGCTGATTAAGACGGTTAAGACCATCAACCCTCCACTTGGGCATGGGCAAGGGTCCACTCGGTGACATTTTGATGTCAGAGGCCAAAAACTCCACCCTCAGAGCATGCTAACTAGGCTACTTTCTGAGCTTTCCTCCCATGAAAAAGCCTACGGCTTGGGTGCATATGCTCAGAGCAACGATTGCCTCACCTTTTTCTTGTTTTCAATTACATTTCCCCATGCTCCCCACACCTCAGCTTTATCCCATAGATATCCTGAGCCCTTCGCCTTCAGAGAGGCATATTTGAGTTGTTTTCCTATCTCCTTGCTTGGCTGCTTTGTGAATAAGCACTTTCTCTGCTGCAAACCTCAGCATTTCAGCATTTGGCTTACTGCAGAGTCAGACAAATGAACCTGGTTCATTTGGTTCAGCAACGCTCACATTACAGTTAACTACGTACGTTTTTCCCCTCTCAATTAGTACTTAAGCTCCTTTATTTTTTTAATAATTTTTAAATTTATTTATTTATTTATTTATTTGTGCTGGGTCTTAGTTGCTGCATTTGGGCTCCTTAGTTGTGGCATGAGAACTGTTAGTTGCTGCATGCATGTGGAATCTAGTTCCTTGGCCAAGGATTGAACCCAGGCCCCCTGCATTGGGAGCACAGAGTCTTAGCCAGTGGACAACCAGGGAAGTCCCTGTCCTTAAGCTCCTTTAGAGTAACATCAGCAGTATCTGAATTCTTTCTGGGTCCCCACAGTGACTAGAAAAATGGCTAGAAATTTTTATATGCGTACAAGTTACAGTCAACTCTCTCCATGAAGTTTGTTTCATGAAAACTTCTATGAGAGTTTGTGAAACTTAACTCCTTTTAGATAAAATAGGGTTAAAGGACCAAGACTGTACATTTGGGGAGGCAAAGGGTATATGGGAATGCTCTGTTCCTCCTGCTTAACTTTGCTGTGAACCTAAAACTGCTCTAAAAAAATTAAGTATTTAAAAAACTAATAGATAGACCTATGAAAAAAATATTTTCACATTTACTAAAATAAAACAATAGAGAGAGCTCATTAAATAAAGGCAATATCAATGATATTTTACCCATCTTAAATTTATAGTAAACGCTATACTGTTAATGTCCATTAACTTGATTGCTGGAAACCTCAGTCTTTCCCTTCTTTATAATTTCCAAAAAATGCTTACAAATGTGTTCCCTTTATTATGGATAGTAAATATAATAGGAGACTTTCAATGTTTAGTGTTGTATACAAGTGTTTAATGTGATTTTGATTATATAACTCAAAGTCCTTAGCCTCCACCTTACAAATTCACAGCTGATTTCAGTGAGGTCTGAGGACACAGAAGCTTGAGATTCATTTATTCAACAAACATTTAGGGAGTAACTTATGTACTTGTCAATCGCTAGAGCAGAGAACAAGACAGATGTGGTCTGGCCTTCAGGTAGCTTCCTGAGAAAGAGGATTTGGTGAAACTTTTTATCATAGATGCACTAGAATCTTACTCAGATTCTTTTACTGGTCATTGCATCCATCCTTCCAATTGCTGTCAGTCATCTACAAATAGCTCACAACTGTCCTTTTCTCCTGAGATTTGCCCTCAATTAATAGGAGCTCCCTTACCCACAAACACCTGAAAGCTTACTCACCCCCCAACCCCCGCCCAGCCGCAGGAGTGAACCATAGCCAATGATAATAAAGGGATAGAAAAGCTAGACCCCTTTGCCTTAAAGTGAAGTACCCCTGAGATGCCATTCATGCTCTAATGCTCCCCATGAGATCAGGCTAAGGCCATACATCCATCAAAACCACATCTTTGTTTAGCTTTCCCACCTGCTTTCCTCATTTCCTTATGGGTTTTTACTGAGAGCATTCCCTAGAAAATCATTTGCCCAATAATCCCCATTTCATTTCTGCTTCCAGAAAACTCAGACACTTTAATTTACTTACTCAGCACAGGTGGATTGGTGTTTCTTGATGCATCTCCTCAATTCCCAGGTAGGATTGCCAGATTTAGCAAATAAAAATACAGGATGCCCAGTTAAATTTGAAAATCAGATAAACAATGAATAATTTGCTGGTATAAGTATGCCCCATGTAATAATTAGGACATATTTCTACTAACAAATTATTCATTGTTTATTTGAAATTCAAATTTACTTGAAAGTCCTGTATTTTATCGGACAACGCAATTCCCAGGGTTTCACTTTGTTGTTGTTGTTGTTGTTTTCTGTAGTCATGGCTTTATCTTCCATAGCTTCCCAACAAGCACAGCCCTCAGTACTACCTGCCTACATTTCAGCTCTCCCTCTCCTATTCAACAAAACTAACTTGGAGTTCTAAGGCCCAAATGTGCTTCCTTCATCTTCTTGGCATCTCTCCCAGAACTCCACTGCAAAAACTGATACCATTTTCCAAAGCTCTGGTTTCTTCTTTAAATCTCCAGTACCTTCCTTTTTCTAATTATCCCCAACGAGAGTGACTCACGATTTTCAAACATTAGAATTCACACACTCTTGTATTCTACAAAAGCACGCAGAAGTAAATATTCACTACTATAACTTCACATAAAGGGAATTTGGGATTAGGAAGGGATAGCTGTATTCAACTATACAGATAAGAGAATAAAATGAGGATAGCCATGTTAAATTTAGACAAGAAAATATGACACCAAACCAAAAAGGAATCTTTAATGTGTGAATTAAAATAATTTAAACACATACCAATGTTCTGTAACATCTGTCAGTTAGAGGAGTAATGACAAGTCGAGGTGAGTTACCAAGGTATTCATAAGCATATTTTACGTTGCAATTAATGATACTAACATGAGCGTTGTCATATTCCCAATAATATCGAAGCTGAGCAAGCCACTGGAAATCTGTATCATGTGAGACACCTAAAAGGAATAAAGTAAAACAAGACAGATAATCCTGAAATGGAAATAATTTGAAAAATAAGTATTTTATCATCTTTACAACAGCAAATATTAAAATAATTCATGTTTTCTAACTTATGGAAAAGATCATATAAAATAAATTCTGTTGAGAGAGAAAAAGACATACAGTGTAAGTCCTTGTTTCTAAAAGCTACCTATATCTTATTTTTAAAATTAAAAAGAGTCACATACCCATATCAATCATGTCCATAACCACATCTCTAGCATGGACATCAATAGTAACCAAAGCCCCCAGAGTAATCCTGGTCTGCTTCGACAGTTTTCCTCTTACCAGCTCTACAATATCATTTAGTTGATCCTGAAGTTCCTTATAGTACTTCTTTAATCCCTACAAAATAAGAAAAGCAATTAAACTAATGTTATATAGTAGCTAAAACATGTGTTTCATGCATTTACTCTTTAACAATTCTGACATCATAATTTAGCCCAATATAGAAATGAGTTCTCGAATAGAGTGATTTTTGTCTAAGCATAAGAAAAATTAAGAACAAGTTTTTAAATAATTGTACAATTTTAATGCTACATGTAGAAATGGGGGGAAGATTACCTTTGCAAATAATAGATAAGCTAACTAAAAGAACATAGCATGTAGAAAAGAAAGTTATTTAAAAAGAAAGTTATTTAAGGTAATGATTTACCTCTGTCCCACTACTTATAACTTCCTGTGTCTCAGTGGTCCAGAACATTTGAGAAACACAAAGTACAACTTGGCCAGGCCACTCTCGAACCCAGTCTCTTCTTGCAGATTCTGGATAAGCCTGAGTAATTAAAATGCATTTCTAAGTTTAAAAGTTTACAAAGGGGAAAAAAGCTTAATGTTTAACAATAAAGAATTGCAATATTTGGTACATTTGTAGGCTAGAATGTAGTCATGAAACATTTTAGATGACTATTTAAAATACCTGAAAATTTTTTACAAATCATATTTTTGAAATATTTATTTATAAAAGAATGGAAAGATGAGCACAAATATGTTAATAATCAGTTATCTTTGGAAGGATTTGATTATTGATTCTTCTGGAAATTATTTTCCATAGGAATTTTAGGTTTCCTTGATGTGGGGAGTTGTCAATTTTCTACATATAATACATATTACTTCTATTATAATGAAATATGAGGGTTTATTAAAGTACAAAATAAATCAGTCTAATAGGTTATATATATTGATACCAATATTTAATTGAAAAGAAGACTATGCCATCTAGTAGAAAACTGACCTAGTAGCTAGAACCCTTGTATTATTTATCCATAGCTTATCTAAAAACTTGTATGGGGCTTCCCTGGTGGTGCAGTGGTTGAGAATCTGCCTGCCAATGCAGGGGAGACAGGTTCGAGCCCTGGTCTGGGAAGATCTCACATGCCGCAGAGCAACTAGGCCCGTGAGCCACAACTACTGAGCCCGCGCGTCTGGAGCGTGTGCTCCGCAACAAGAGAGGCCGCGATAGTGAGAGGCCCGCACGCCGCGATAGTGAGAGGTCCGCGCACCGCGATGAAGAGTGGCCCTTGCTTGCCGCAACTAGAGAAAGCTCTCGCACAGAAACGAAGACCCAACACAGCCAAAAATAAATAAATTAATTAATTAAAAAAAAAACTTGTATGACCAGCATATATAATTTAAACAATAATATATTTGTTCATTTATATACAACTGAACAATCTATGCTTTTGAGTTCAAAGTATACTTTCATTTCTTCTAACATTTTTATGTTCAAAATGCATTTAAATAGATTTATTGATGGGGTAGTCTTTTTAAAAATAACTTGTTTCAAAAGTAAATGATAATAGCAGATCCAAATTAAAAACTGAAAAAAACAACCGCAGAACAAAGTATGAAGAGTCGATACTAAAGGAAACTTTATATATATATATTTTTGTTACTGGCCATGCGGCACAGCTTGCGGGATCTTAGTTCCCCAACCAAGGGCTGAACCCGGGCCACAGCAGTGAAAGCGCCGAGTCCTAACCACTGGACTGCCAGGGAGTTCCCCTGGAAACTATATTTTTAATACAATGACACCACCTTAGATATAAGAATATTAAACATAAGGATACAAATATCTATTATTAAAATGCATTTTATTAGCAATATTTATAGATAAATGCAAATGACAAATTAACCTAAGTTTCAAAGAAGGCTGAGTTTCAAAGAATTGATGAGCCATTGCTAGGTACATAGAAGGTAAATTTCTATATGGATTAAGGAAATACTTTCATGGACAATGTTGACTCTTTCCTATGTGTTTTGGTTTGTTTGGAATCATAAATAGAAAAAAAGGAGAGAAAAAGTCAAGATTTATCTGCAGGAACATTGAAGCTGAACAGAATAGTCACTGCAAGAAGGTGGTTCTCATAGGGCTCTTGGTGAAGGAAAAGGATTCCTCAGTGTGAGTTGCTGGATATAAGGCTGCAAAGCCTTTTTAAATGACATTTTTGCTACACAACTGTTCCTTTGTGATCCTAAAGGAAGAAATATACTGAAGTTTATCATTCAAGATTAGGTTAATTGAATTAGCAAAAGTGAGGTACATGTAGTGCCTACATGTTATATTTCTCTCAAATATTATAGATCCTCCGTTAATGTTGGTTCATCTCATTTTGAGTTTCTAAGTAATTGTTTGAGTGTAAATAGCAATAAGTAAACTAGATCATGCATTTAACACCCATGTCTGAGGTTCTTTCTTATCTCAGGGGCTTAACACAGGATACTTAGGTGCTCTCCCATTTGCTATTTATCTGGTTACTACTTAATCTTTGGGTCTCAGTTTCAATTTTACTTTCTCTAAAAGCCTATCACTAGCAACCCACCTCCCCCATTCTAAATTATATACACCTTATTATTCTTTCTCATAACACCTTTTTTCTTTTGTAGCACTTAATCACATATTATTATCAATTCTTACTACTATTATTATTTTAATAATAATGTTAGGAACAAAGAGTAAAGAAAATAATAAAAGCCTTAAAATAGTAAGACCTTAAGTGTTCATTTACTGGTACCCATTCAAAACCTTCTAAAAGAAAGCATTTACAGAATATAGGATATACATTAAGTCCTAGGAAACATACCAGCCTGGCAGCAGCAATCACATCATGAATACTCCGGAGCATCAAATCTTCTACTTGAATGAGCCACTTTTCCACAGCACCTCGCGCTGCAGATGTGGAAATAAGTGCAATCAGCTCCACTCGCTCACCTTCAGAGCTATACATGGCTTTAATGTCCAAATTGGGAAGAAACTCCAATTTAGTGATGCCCTCAAAGCATTTTTTTAAATGAGGCTGAACTCTAAGTGGATCTTTGGTCTCTGACAAAATCTCTAACATTTCATCATTAGATAAGAAGAAAAAACTAGGGAAAAACATGCAAATACAAAAGTTTTAGTTATAATTCATCACACATCAGAAAATGCTTTAATTATAGCACAATTGATTATCCATCATACCGAGGGAAGAAAAGTCGTTTTTTTTCAAGATATGCATTAAGGCCTTTCATAATTTTCTCCAAAAGTTCATTGCAGTTCTGCAGTTTTTCCAGTAAACCTGTTAAAGAAGTAACAGCAAGAACCTAAAAGAGACCAATTCGTTCAGGTCAGCACTTATATATCAGATATGATGATAAGACTTAAACATTAACTTATATGTCAAAAATGTTAAGGTGTCAAAAGGTTTATGAAAATTGTCAGGAAATTTTTTTATAATGTAAAACCATTAGAATTCAATAAATCACAAATATTCTTACCAAAAGATGCTAGTTATAAATGAGAAATTATGATTGTCATGCATATTTTCATTTCTCCTATATTGTTTTGAATGATGTGGAAAGAGTCTGCTAGGTTGGTGTGTGATTTAATTTTTGCATTAACAACTGTCAACTATAAACAATCTATGGTATGAGTTGGCAAACTACATCCCATGAGCTAAATCCAGTCTGCTACCAGTTTCTTTTTTTGTTGCTGTTGTTTTTCAGCTTTTATGAGGTATAATTGACAAATAAAAATTGTATATATTTAAGGCATATAACTTGATGCTTTGATATCTGTATACACTGTGCTGCCACTATTTTTTTTAATGTTTATTTATTGTTTTCTTATCAGTCATCCATTTTATTTATTTATTATTATTTATTTTTTTTTGCTGTACACGGGCCTCTCACGGTTGTGGCCTCTCCCGTTGCGGAGCACAGGCTCCGGACACACAGGCTCAGCGGCCATGCCTCACAGGCCCAGCCACTCCACGGTGTGTGGGATCCTCCCGGACTGGGGCATGAACCCGTGTCCCCTGCATCGGCAGGCGGACTCTCAACCACTGCGCCACCAGGGAAGCCCCACTCATCCATTTAATACGAATCAGTGTATACATTCAATCCCAATCTCCCAGTTCATCCACCCCCACACCCCCACCACTTTCCCCACTTGGTGTCCATACGTTTGTTCCCTACATCTGTGTCTCAATTCCTGCTCTGCAAACCGGCTCATCTCTACCATTTTCTAGGTTCCATATATATGCGTAAATATACGATATTTGTTTTTCTCTTTCTGACTTCCTTCACTCTGTATGACAGTCTCTAGATGCATCCACGTCTCTACAAGTCACCCAATTCTGTTCCTTTTTATGGCTGAGTAATATTCCACAGTATATATGTACCACATCTTCTCTATCCATTCGTCTGTCGACGGGCATTTAGGTTGCTTCCCTGTCGTGGCTATTGTGAATAGTGCTGCAATGAACATTGGGGTGCATGTGTTTTTTTGAATTATGGTTTTCTCAGGATATATGCCCAGTAGTGGGGTTGCTGGGTCATATGGTAATTCTATTTTTAGTTTTTTAAGGAACCTCCATACTGTTCTCCATAGTGGCTATATCAATTTACATTCCCACCAACAGTGCAAGAGGGTTCCCTTTTCTCCACACCCTCTCCAGCATTTGCTGTTTGTAGATTTTCTGATGATGCCCATTCTAACTGGTGTGAGGTGATACTTCATTGTAGTTTTGATTTGCATTTCTCTAATAATTAGTGATGTTGAGCAGCTTTTCATGTGCTTCTTGGCCATCTCTATGTCTTCTATGGAGAAATGTTTATTTAGGTTTTCTGCCCATTTTGGGATTGGGTTGTTTGTTTTTTTTAATATTGAGCTGCATGAGCTGTTTATATATTTTGAAGATGAATTCTTTGTCCATTGATTCATTTGCAAATATTTTCTCCCATTCTGAGGGTTGTCTTTTCATCTTGTTTATGGTTTCCTTTGCTGTGCAAAAGCTTTGAAGTTTCATTAGGTCCCATGTGTTTATTTTTGTTTTTATTTCCATTACTCTAGGAGGTGGATCAAAAAATATCTTGCTGTGATTTATGTCAAAAAGTGTTCTTCCTATGTTTTTCTCTAAGAGTTTTATAGTGCCCGGTCTTACATTTAGGTCTCGAATCCATTTTGAGTTTATTTTTGTGTATGGTGTTAGGGAGTGTTCTAATTTCATTGTTTTACATGTAGCTGTCCAGTTTTCCCAGCACCACTTATTGAAGAGACTGTCTTTTCTCCACGGTATATCCTTGCCTCCTTTGTCATAGATTAGTTGACCACAGGTGTGTGGGTTTATCTCTGGGCTTTCTATCCTGTTCCATTTTTCTATATTTCTGTTTTTGTGCCAGTACCATATTGTCTTGATTACTGTAGCTTTGTTGTATAGTCTGAAGTCAGGGAGTCTGATTCCTCCAGCTCCGTTTTTTTCCCTCAAGACTGCTTTGGCTATTTGGGGTCTTTTGTGTCTTCATACAAATTTTAAGATTTTTTGTTCTTGTTCTGTAAAAGATGCTATTGGTAATTTGATACTGATTGCATTGAATCTGTAGACTGCTTAGGGTAGTATAGTCATTTTCACAATATTGATTCTTCCAATCCAAGAATATCTCTCCATCTGTTGGTATCATCTTTAATTTCTTTCATCAGTGTCTTATAGTTTTCTGCACACAGGTCTTTTATCTCCCTAGGTAGGTTTATTCCTAGGTATCTTATTCTTTTTGTTGCAATGGTAAGTGGGAGTGTTTCCTTAATTTCTCTTTCTGATCTTTTGTTGTTAGTGTATAGGAATGCAAGAGATTTCTGTGCATTAATTTTGTATCCTCCAAATTTACCAGGTTCATTGATTAGCTCTAGTAGTTTTCTGATGACATCTTTAGGATTCTCTATGTATAGTATCATGTCATCTGCAAACAGTGACAGTTTTACTTCTTCTTTTCCAATTTGTATTCATTTTATTTCTTTTTCTTCTTTGATTGCTGTGGCTAGGACTTCCAAAACTATGTTGAATAATAGTGGTGAGAGTGGATATCCTTGTCTTTTTCCTGATCTTAGAGGAAATACTTTCAGTTTTTCACGATTGAGAGTGATGTTTGCTGCAGGTTTGTCGTGTATGGCCTTTATTTTGTTGACGTAGGTTCCCTCTATGCCCACTTTCTGGAGACTTTTTATCATAAATGGGTGTTGAATTCTGTCAAAAGCTTTTTCTGCATCTATTGAGATGATCATATGGTTTTTATTCTTCAGTTTGTTAATATGGTGTGTCACATTGATTGATTTGCCTATATTGAAGAATCCTTGCATCTCTGGGATAAAACCCACTTGATCATGGTGTATGAGCCTTTTAATGTGTTGTTGGATTCTGTCTGCAACTATTTTGTTGAGGATTTTTGCATCTATATTCATCAGTGATATTGGTCTGTAATTTTCTTCTTTTGTAGTATCTTTGTTTGGTTTTGGTATCAGGGTGATGGTGGCCTCACAGAGTGAGTTTGGGTGTTTTCCTTCCTCTGCAATTTTTGGGAAGAGTTTGAAAAGGATGGGTGTTGGCTCTTCTCTAAATGTTCGATAGAATTCACCTGTGAAGCCATCTGGTCCTGGACTTCTGTTTGTTGGAAGATTTTATTTTATTTTATTTTATTTTATCTTGCGGTACAGGGGCCTCTCACTGTTCTGGCCTCTCCTGTTGCAGAGCACAGGCTCCAGACACGCAGGCTCAGTGGCCATGAATCACGGGCCCAGCCACTCTGCAGCATGTGGGATCTTCCCAGACAGGGGCACCAACCCGTGTACACAGCATCAGCAGGCGGACTCTCAACCACTGTGCCACCAGGAAAGCCCTTGTTGGAAGATTTTTAATCATAATTTCAATTTATTTACTTGTGATTGTTCTGTTCATATTTTCTGTTTCTTCCTGGTTCAGTCATGGAAGGTTATACCTTTCTAAATTTCTTCCAGGTTGTCCATTTTATCGGCATAGAGTTGCTTGTAGTAGTCTCTTAGGATGCTTTGTATTTATGTGGTGTCTGTTGTAACTTCTCCTTTTTCATTTCTAATTTTATTGATTTGATTCCTCTCCCTCTTTTTCTTGATGAGTCTGGCTACTGGTTTATCAATTTTGTTTATCTTCTCAAAGAACCAGCTTTTAGTTTTATTGATCTTTGCTATTGTTTTCTTTGTTTCTATTTCATTTATTTCTGCTCTGATCTTTATGATTTCTTTCCTTCTGCTAACTTTGGTTTTTGTTTGGTCTTCTTTCTCTAGTCCCTTTAGGTGTAAGGTTAGATTGTTTATGTGAAATTTTTCTTGTTTCTTGAGGTAGGCTTGTATAGCTATAAACTTCCCTCTTAGAACTGCTTTTGCTGCATCCCATAGGTTTTCGATCGTCGTGTTTTCATTGTCATTTGTCTCTAGGTTTTTTTTTTTTTGTGGTATGTGGGTCTCTCACTGTTGCAGTCTCTCCCATTGAGGAGCTCCGGTCGCGCAGGCTCAGCGGCCATGGCTCACGGGCCCAGCCGTTCCGTGGCATGTGGGATCCTCCCGGACTGGGGCATGAACCTGTGTCCCCTGCATCAGCAGGTGGACTCTCAACCACTGCGCCAACAGGGAAGCCCACTAGGTATTTTTTGATTTCCTCTTTGATTTCTTCAGTGATCTCTTGGTTATTTAGTAACATATTGTTTAGCCTCCATGTGTCTGTGTTTTTTTCAATTTTTCCCCTGTCATTGATTTCTAATCTCATAGCATTGTGGTCAGAAAAGATGCTTGATATGATTTCAACTTTCTTAAATTTACTGAGGCTTGACTTGTGACCCAAGATGTGATCTACCCTGGAGAATGTTCCATTCGCACTTGAGAAGAAAGTGTAATCTGCTGTTTTTGGATGGAATGTCCTATAAATATCAATTCAATCTATCTGGTCTACTGTGTCATTTAAAGCTTGTGTTTCCTTTTTAATTTTCTGTTTGGATGATCTGTCCATTGGTCTAAGTGAGATATTAAAGTCCCCCACTATTATTGTGTTACTGTTGACTTCCTCTTTTAGAGCTGTAGGCAGTTGTCTTATGTATTGAGGTGCTCCTATGTTGGGTGCATATATATTTATAATTGCTATATCTTCTTGGATTGATCCCTTGATCATTATGTAGTGTCCTTCCTTGTCTCTTGTAACATTCTTTATTTTAAAGTCTATTTTATCTGATATGAGTATTGCTACTCCAGCTTTCTTTTGATTTCCATCTGCATGAATTTCTTTTTCCATCCCCTTACTTTCAGTCTGTATGTGTCCCTAGGTCTGAATTGGGTCTCTTGTAGACAGTATATATATGGGTCTTGTTTTTTATCCATTCAGTAAGCCTGTGTGTTTTGGTTGGAGCATTTAATCCATTCACATTTAAGGTAATTATCGATATGTATGTTACTGTTACCATTTTCTTAATTTTTTGGGTTTGTTTTTGTAGGTCCTTTCCTCCTCTTGTGTTTTCCACTTAGAGAAGTTCCTTTAGCATTTGTTGTAGAGCTGGTTTGGTGGTGCTGAATTCTCTTAGCTTTTGCTTGTCTGTAAAGCTATTGATTTCTCCATCGAATATGAACGAGATCCTTGCTGGGTACAGTAATCTTGGTTGTAGGTTCTTCCTTTTCATCACTTTAAGTATATCATGCCACTCCCTTCTGGCTTGTAGAGTTTCTGCTGAGAAATCAGCTGTTAACCTTATGGGCGTTCCCTTGTATGTTTTTTGTCATTTTTCTCTTGCTGCTTTCAGTAATTTTTCTTTGTCTTTATTTTTTGCCAATTTGATTACTATGTGTCTCAGCGTGTTTCTCCTTAGGTTTATCCTGTATGGGACTCTCTGTGCTTCCTGGTTTTGGGTGGCTATTTCCTTTCCCATGTTAGGGAAGTTTTTGACTATAATCTCTTCAAATATTTTCTGGGGTCCTTTCTCTCTTCTCCCTCTGGGACCCCTATAATGTGAATGTTGTTGCATTTAATGTTGTCCCAGAGGTCTCTTAGGCTGTCTTCATTGCTTTTCATTCTTTTTTCTTTATTCTGTTCTGCAGCAGTGAATTCCACCATTCTGTCTTCCAGGTCACTTATCTGTTCTTCTGCCTCAGTTATTCTGTTATTGATTCCTTCTAGTGTATTTTTCATTTCAGTTATTGTATTGTTCATCTCTGTTTCTTTGTTCTTTAGTTCTTCTAGATCTTTGTTAAACATTTCTTGCATCTTCTCAATCTTTGCCTCCATTCTTTTTCCGAGGTCCTGGATCATCTTCACTATCATTATTCTGAATTCTTTTTCTGGAAGATTGCCTATCTCCACTTCATTTAGTTGTTTTTCTGGGGTTTTATCTTGTTCCTTCATCTGTTACATAGCCCTTCTGCCTTTTCATCTTGTCTCTCTTCTGTGAATGTGGCTTTTGTTCCATAGGCTGCAGGATTGTAGCTCTTCTTGCTTCTGTGTGCTGCCAGTTTTTACATGGCCATCAAGCTAAGCATTATTTTTACACTTTTAAAAGGTTCAAAAATTAAAAGAAGAATAACATTTCATGGTACCTGAAAATGTCAGTTGTCCATAACAGTTTTGATGTAGCACAGACACATCCATTCAGTTACATATTGTCTTTGGCTGCTTTCTTACTACAACAACAGCAGAATTGAATAGTTACAAAAAGCTCTGTATGCCTCACAAAGCCTAAAATATTTACCATGTGGCCCTTTGCAGGGAAAAACTGCTGACTTCTGTTCCATAAGAAATAATGTCTTACAAAGGTTCTAAAGTCAACATGTAAGGGAAATCCTTGAAACTCATAAATTTCAGTACTATTGACCCTCAACAGTTCAGCACAGCTAGATTTTCTCTTTTTTTTCTTCTTTTATTTTTGGCTGCATTGGGTCTTCATTGCTGTGCATGGGTGGTGAGCGGGAGATCCTCTTGTTGTGGAATTCAGTCTCTAGGCGCATGGGCTTCAGTAGTTGTGGCTCGCAGTTTCTAGAGTGCAGGCTCAGTAGTTGTGGTGCACGGGCTTAACTACTTCACAGCATATAGGATCTTCCTGGACCAGGGATCCAACCCGTGTCCCCTGCATGGGCAGGCAGATTCTTAACCACTGTGCTTCCAGGGAAGTCCCCAGCACAGCTACTTTTTCATCCAGCATTGAAACAAATCGTTATTTCTTAAGTTGAATACCAGATTAAAAAGTGGATATATATATCTATGAACTCTGTATACTATGCATATGAAAAATGCATGGTCTGTCTCTCAACATTAAAATCACACTCAACAAGGTGCTATACTCACTAGGAGAGACACATAGCAAGTGAAACCAACTGAGAGAATTGCTGACTCTTTTTTCCCATCAACCCCAAGCATATAGAGTCATTGAGTAGAAACTCAGGTGAATCACATGCAACTCATTCGTTTGTATTCATTCTCTCTCTCTGTCTCTCTTTCCCACCCTCTTGCTTTCTTCATTTTATTTTATTTTACTATTTATTTTTATAAGAGGGATCACTGAGTATACATAGTAGAAGCCAAGTGAGTTAAATGAATGTTTGAAGCAGCTCCACTACACATATTGAAGAGTTATGAGTAGTGTATCTTATGAATTGAAAAGTAAAATTATCTATGCTTTCTTATATTTTTCTGAGCTTTCCCGTTTGTATACAATGAGCAGGTTTTATTTTTGTACTTGGAAAAAAAGCCAAATGCTTTCTGTAATAGCCAAAAATAAAGATTCCCCTTTATCTGAAACAGAGAAAACAAACACTTCACCTTTGGATCTTTTGTACAAAACTTCATGATATCTCTCCAATGTCTGTCTACTGTCTGAAACTGACGCCCTTCTTCTGGCATCTGTTGCATGATATCCTCAGAACAAAAAATGGGCTCCAAGTACAGCCAATGAGCTTGTACTTTTAACCATTCATCAATTGTTTCTTGTATTCGAATCAAACGGTCCTCCCAGGCCTTAATGAAAAGCATAGTATTCTAAGTTCCAGTTATTAAAGAAAACCCATAACTTATAGCAAGGAATATGTATTTTAAATTTATTGTTATTTTTGAATCAATGCAAAACAGCTCAAAGTCACTTATACTGTCTCACATGGGCTTTGAAAAACTCTAGGAGGTCTGAAATTTTCCTAAATCATTGGAACTCACAATTGCAAATGACTATAGTTATTTAGACCAATTTCCTAATCTCTAGGTGAACTGTCCCATGTCCAAAAAGCATACAGGAATACATCCTGCTCTACACCAGTAGCTATCAACCTAGGGGCTATTTTGCTCCCACCCCAAAGGACATTTGACAATGTCTGGAGGCATTTTCATTTGTCACAACTGGTGGGGTGAGATTTCTACTAATATCTAGTGGGTAGAGGCCATGGACACTGCTAAACTTCCTACAATATACAGGACAGCCCCCACAACAAAGAATTATCTAGCCTCAAATGTCATTAGAACCAGGTTGAGAAACCGTGCTGTACATCAATGTATTTGGGGGGGAAATCTTCCTTATTGTCACATCTCCTAGAATCCATAAGGTATTTCATTAGCCAAAGATCATTCATATAATCTCTTTGTTTCTTAAATATATGGCCTAAGGTCCTATATATCAAGAGATTGGCCTCATATTTTTGTTTTAAAAGCTCTAAGAGAGGTTTCAAACTTGTCTTGTAAATTCTCCTTTGTTAAACAAGAAATATCTGCAAAAGCATAACTTCTTACTAGGAAAGGGTAGGTCAGCCTGATTCAAGGGAAAATGTGCAGCTTCATGTCTTTTTGGAAGAACACAACTCTTTGTCTTCTCCAAATATTGAAAGCCAAGGTGTTCTATAAATACACTATTTATACTTAAATTAAAACCAAACTGCCTTTTTTGAATTCCAGGTTTGTCGTTTATTAGCTGCGTGAACTTGGGTAACTTACCTATCCCTCTATGCCTTGGTTCCCTTAACTATGACTACTGATAATAACAGTGCCTACCCTGAGGGTTGGCTATGGGGATTAAATGGGTTAATAAATGTAAAACCCCTAGAGTAGTATCTGGCACACATTTAGAAGTCAATAAATATCAGGGGAAAAATCCACTTGCTGTTGATCTTTTCACCATTTTATATAGTCTCCAGTTTGAATTTTGATACTACCTATAAAACTATTAGTTATTATAATTTACTTGCTTTGTGTACTTACCCACATCAACTATAAGGACATTAAATAATTTTACAGTCTCAAATATCATTTGTTTTTGTCAAGTGGACAATATTTCATTAAGTATTCTAAAAGACCCTCAAGTTATTTGTTCCCAAATATAAAGTATAGTATATAGAACTTCACTACAATTTATGAGAATATAGCATGAACTGTTGGTAGGAATGTAAATTGATACAGCCACTGTGGAGAACAGTATGGAGGTTCCTTAAAAAACTAAAAGTAGAACTACCATACGACCCAGCAATCCCACTACTGGGCATATACCCTGAGAAAACCACAATTCAAAAAGAGTCATGTACCACAATGTTCACTGCAGCTCTATTTACAATAGCCAGGACATGGAAGCAACCTCAGTGTCCACTGAAAGATGAATGCGTAAAGAAGATATGGCATATATATACAATGGAATATTACTCAGCCATAAAAAGAAACAAAATTTAGTTATTTGTAGTGAGGTGGATGGACCTAGAGACTGTCATATAGAGTGAAGTAAGTCAGAAAGAGAAAAACAAATACCGTATGCTAACACATATATATGGAATCTAAAAAAAAAAGAAAAGAAAAAATGATTCTGAAGAACCCAGGGGCAGGACAGGTATAAAGACACAGACGTAGAGAATGGACTTGAGAACATGGGGAGGGGGAAGGGTAAGATGGTATGAAGTGAGAGAGTGGCATGGACATATATATATATACACTACCAAATGTAAAACAGGTAGCTAGTGGGAAACAGCCACATAGCACAGGGAGTTTTGTGCTTTGTGTCCATCTAGAGGGATGGAATAGGGAGAGTGGGAGGGAGATGCAAGAGGGAGGAGATATGGGGATATATGTATATGTATAGCTGATTCACTTTGTTATAAAGCAGAAACTAACACACCATTGTAAAGCAATTATACTCCAATAAAGATGTTACAAAAAAAGAAAGAAGATTAGCATCAACTTGAAACAATCTTTAAATGAGAATTTATTCATTGCCCTTTGAAGAAAATATTTCTTTTAATTCAGAGTGTAAAATTCATGTTTTGTCTTATCTGCTATTGAATTCTATAAAAAAAGTAAGAAATGTCCAAAGTATTTTGTTTTATAACATAACACTCCTGCATAAACTCAAAATTATTATATTGGTTCTTTCACTTTAATACCATTTCTTTATAGCACCACCAGTGTTGAAAATTTATTTCTTCTTTTCTCCTCCATGTTCAAGACCATTTTCCTGCCTCACAACCACTAAATAATGACAGCAGCTATTCTTTAACTGCTCAACCAACCATTTTGCACAATTATATTTATTAAAATAACCAGATTGATTTTCTGCCTATAAGAAAAGACATTTTGAAAACTTTATGTTTCTCGGTCAAAGATTATGTCAATAAAATACTCAGTAAAGTGGAATAAAAAAAGAATATAGTATGAAACAGGGTCTAGGCTGTCTACAGTTAGATTAAATAATACCTTTTTCCTTCCAAATCTATCACTGTCACTGGAGAAGATTTTTCTTAATAAAAATATCATTTGTTCTTTTAAAAATCATTAGAGTTAATGGCTCATCTGTTCTATATATTTTCACATTAATTTTAAGTTACCTGTTTCTATATTTCACCAAAGCTATCCAACAAACTGACTTATTTTCACAAGAGCATATATGTAATAAGATTGCAGTTTTTATAAATGACCAGGAGTTGACTATCATATTTAACATACCTTGATCTCCTTTTCAAATGGTTTGATGAAAGGTGAGCCTCTCATTGTCTGCGTTTTTATAATTTGATCATCAAGGAGAGCCTGAATTTCGTCTACTGAAGAAAGAATACAGACTCCAGTATCACGATATAGACTTATATGAAAAGCAATATCATCCCAAGTTCCCATCATTGTATTCATGGATTTCTCTAATGAAAATTCCTAAATGAGAAAAAGAAGAAAGAATTTAGTGCATTACACAGCAATTTTTGTAAGGTAATCTGCAATTGTCTGTAAGTTAGAAAAGTTTTTAAACAATTAAAAAATTCCTATGGAAAATGACAATGTAGTTTTTAAAAATTCACTTGCTCTGAAAACTACTGCTATCAGTATTAAAATAGACAGCAGAATGAAAGACCTGATGGATTTTCCCTGAAGTGGCTTTTCTGCAGTCTATAGTCTGAAGACGTTTTCAGTGTATTTTGAGAACACTAGACGGCCTTACTTACTCTGCTAGAATACACACACATCACATGCCACACACACATGCATCTATTTCCATTCTTAATGGAGCAATTATATATCAAGACTAGCATATCATCCATGCATATCAGAATGTGGCAGAATTAACAAGAGGTCAAAGGAACCATTTCTACTCTGGATTCGGGACAAGGAAATCATAGAGAAGCAGACACTTTGTGGGGAAAAATAAGAGTGGTCTTCTACCACTTTACCCCATCTCCTCCCACTGCTAGCCAGTACTATACATTCAACCACAACAAAAACTATGATTATTTGATTAACAAACTCATCAAATAAAGTATTTCAGTTGATCTTCATATTTACCTTGCTTGCACCCGCACTTATAACTTCAAATTTTTCCAAGTATGGTGTAAGGTTTAATTTTAAAACTTTCCTCATTGTAGTTCCAGAGTCTGGAGTTAAGTCATAGCCTACAATTTCTGATAATTGCTTCCAGTGACGTGTTCTCATTCCTGGATTGCATAGGATGGAGACAGTAGGGATGTATTCCTAATGGTGAAAATAGAAACAATAATGAGTCACTCATTTGAATTCCATACACATACACTTGAAATTAGGTAATATACTTAATGAGTCCAATCAAAATCCCAATTAGATTTGGAAGGGGAGAAAAAGTAATAAAATTATTCTAAAGTTCATCTGCACAAACAAACATGTAGAAATAGCCAGGAAAACTATAAGAGTAAGAAAAAGGGGGGATATAAATGTTCTATAAGATATTAAAGTATATGATAAAACTACAGTAATTAAAACTGTCATATTATTATTATGGAAATACAAAGTTAAGTTTATTCTATATATTATATGGAGAAAAATATAGTACAACACAACATAATATAATATATAGTTATAAACTCACACACAAAACATAAATGGCAAAAAGCCTGAAACAAAATGCCAAAGTGTAACTGTTTGGAAATAAAAATTAAATATCCAGCAAAAACACTTAGTTCATCACTTTTTTTTTTTTTTTTTTTTTGCGGTAAGTGGGCCTCTCACTGTTGTGACCTCTCCCATTGCGGAGCACAGGCTCCGGACATGAAGGCTCAGCGGCCATGGCTCACGGACCCAGTCGCTTCACGGCATGTGGGATCCTCCTGGACCGTGGCATGAACCCATGTCCCCTGCATCGGCAGGCAGACTCTTAACCACTGCACCACCAAGGAAGCCCAGTTCATCACTTTTGATACTGACATTATAACACTTCCTTTAAAATTAGGAACAAGATAAGCATACCCATTATTAATACTTCTAATCAACACTGTATTGAGTGTCTCAGCCACTGAGATAATATAAATAAATAAAAGATATGGGGGAGGAGGGGGATCAAGATGCCAGAATCGCAAGACCCTGAATTCACCTCCTCCTATGAGCACAGCACAAAATTATAACTACTTTATAGAGCAACTATCTATGAGAATGACCTGAAGAGTAGCAGAAAAGATTTTCCACAATGACAGATATAAAGGAGTGACAATAAGATGGGTAGGGGAGTGGAGATGCAATCTTGTCAGGAGCCAAACTCTAAGGTTGGTGACACACAAATGAAAAGGACATCACCACTGCAGAGGTCCTCTCCGAGGAGCAAGGGGTCTGAGACCCACGTTAGCCTCCCCATCCTGGAGGTCTTGCACTGGGAAGACAAGCCCCCAGAATGTCTGGCTTCGAAAACCAGTGGGGATTCCATTCAGGAGAGATGGAGGGCTAAAGGAAAAAGATTCCACTCTTAAAGGGCACAGGCAAAATCTTACATGGTCCAAGTCCCAGCAAAAAGACAGTAGTTTGAAAGTCACCTGTGTCAGACCCACTTGCTGATCTTGGAGAGCCTACCAGAGAGGCAGGAGGCCTCTGGGACTCCCCCTGGGGATGGAGATGCTGGTGGCAGCCATTTTTGGGATCTTGTTCTATTGGACTGACTCCAGCACTGGCAAGCACCATTTAGAAATCCTCCCTCTAGCCTATTAGTGCTGGGGGCTTGCCCTGTGCACCAGAGGGCCCACAGCAATTCTGCACCACCAGGCCACATAGTCAAATGCACAGGGATCCTACCCCACCTACCTGTGGTCCCGAAGAGGGTGCATTGCCCAGCTACACAGTCAGCCTCACCAGGAGACTGCCCTGCCCACCAGGGCACCCACAACAACTGCATGAGTCAGAGCATCACAGCCAGACAGGCCAAGGGCCAGCCCCACCAACCAATATGCCATCAACAGTTAGCTCTTCCACAACAGAAGGGAGCATGCAACATGAATAGAGGACACCCCTGGAGCATAAGGTCTAGTAGCCAGGAGGGAGTGTGCTGCTGAGCTCATAGGATGTCTCCTATATAATGTCACTTCTCCAAGATCAAGAGACATAACAGTCCTATCCAATATATAGAAATAAACATAGGGAATTAGGTAAAATGAGGAGGCAAGAGGAATATGTTCCAAACAAAGGAACAAGACAAAATCTCAGAAAAAGAACTAAATTAAATGCAAATAAGCAATCTACTCAATAATGAGTTCAAGGTAATAATCATAAAGATGCTCACTGAACTCAGAAGAATGGATGAACACAGAATTTTAACTAAGAGTTAGAAAACATAAAGAAGAACAAATCAGAGCTAAATAATACATTAACTGAAATGAAAAATACACTAGAAGGAGTCTACAGCAGATAGAATAATATAGAAGAAGAGATCAGTGATCTGGAGGACAGAGTGTTAGACATAATCCAAGCTGAACAGAAAAAAAGAAAAATGAATTTTAAAAAATGAGTATAGTTTAAGAGACTTCTGAGACAATATCAAGTGTACTCACTTTCATGTTATAGGGGTCCCAGAAGGGGAAAATTGAGAGAAAGGAGCAGAGAACTTATCTGAGGAAACATTAACTGAAAACTTCCCTAACCTAGAGAAGGAAACAAACATCCTGCTCTAGGAAGCACAGAGAATCCCAAACAAGATGAACCTAAACAGGTACCCACTGAGACACATTATAATTAAAATGACAAAAATTAAAGATAAAGAGAGAACCTGAAAAGCAGCAAGAGAAAAGCAATTAGTTATGTACTGTATAAGGGAACTCCCATAAGACTATGAGCAGACTTTTCAGCAGGAACTTTGCAGGCCAGAAGGAAGTGGAACAATATATTCAAAATGATGAAAGGAAAAAAACTACAACCAAGAATAATTTACCTGGCAAGGTTATCTTTCAGATTTATCTTTATCTCTGAAGGAGAGATAAAGAGTTTTACAGACAAGCAAAAAGAGTTTATCACCACCAAACAGACGTTACAAGAAGTGTTAAAGGGACTTCTTAAAGGAAAAGGAAAAGGCCAAAACTAGAAATTAAAAAATATGAAAGGAAAAATCTCACTGGTAAAGGCAAACATAGAGTAAAAATACTGGATCAACCACTTATAAATCTAGTAGGAATGTTAAAAGACAAAAGTAGTAAAAATCATCTATATCTACAAAGTAGTTATGGCAAAAATTAAAAGATGTAAAATATGATATCAAAAGCATAAAACACTTGGAGGGTTAGTAAAAATGTAAGGTGTTCAAACTTAAGAAATCAACTTAAAATAGACACCTATTTGTTGTTATATAGGAACTTCCTGGTAACCACAAACCAGAAACGTATAACAGATACACACAAAAAGAGAGAATCATTGGGTCACTGAAAAACTCAAGTAGAAAATTTAAAAATACCTTGAGACAAATGAAAACATAACATTCCAAAATCTATGGGACACAGTAAAAGCAGTTCTAAGAGGAGAGGTTATAGCAAACAAGCCCATCTCAGGAAACAAGAAAATTCTCAAACAGTCTAAACTTACCCTGAAGGAACTAGGAGAAGAAAAACAAACAAAACCCAAAGATAGTAGCAGGAAGGAAATAATAAAGACCAGAGTGGAAATAAATAAAATAGAAACTAAAAAGAAAAAAGAAAAGATCAGTGAAACTAAGAGCTGGTACTTTTAAAAGATAAACAAAATTGATAAACCTTTAACCAGACTCATTAAGAAAAAAAAAAAGAGGGCCAAATAAATAAAATCAGAAATGAATGAGAAGTTACAACTGACACCATTGAAATACAAAGGATCCATAAGAGACTACACAAACAATTACACACCACTAAAATAGACAACCTAGAAAAAAATTAATAAATTCCTAGAAATGTAAAATCTTCCAAGACCAAATCAGGAAAAAACAGAAAATACGAATAAACTGATTACCAGGAATGAAATTGAATTAATAATAAAAAATGCCTAAAAAAGAAAAGTCCAGGCCAGATGGCTTCACAGGTGAATTCTATCAAACAATTAAAGAAGGATTGCCTTTCCTGAAACTATTCCAAAAAATTTGCTGAGAAAGGAATGCTTCCAAACTCATACTACAAGATCAGCACCACCTGGATACCAAAATCAAAGACAACACAAAAAAAGAAAATTATAGGCAAACATCACTGATGAACATAGATGCAAAAATCCTCAACAAAATATTAGCAAACTGAATTCAACAATTAATTAAAAGAATCATACATCATGATCAAGTGGGATTTATCCCAAGGATACATAGATGGTTCAATATCTGCAAATCAATCAATGTGATACACCATATGAAAAAATACAAATCATATGATTATCTCAATAGATGCAGAAAAAGCTTTTGACAAAATTCGACATCTTTTTATAATAAAAACTCTCAACAAAGTGGGTATAGAGGGATAATAACTCAACATATTAAAGGTCATATGACAGGCCCACAGATAACATCATACTCAACGGTGAAGAGCTGAAAATATTTCCTCTAAGTTCAGGAACAAGACAAGGCTGCTCATTCTCACTGCTTTTATTCAACATAGTAT
Organism: Phocoena phocoena; assembly: GCF_963924675.1. NCBI lineage: Eukaryota > Metazoa > Chordata > Mammalia > Artiodactyla > Phocoenidae > Phocoena > Phocoena phocoena. Next base: position 31,774,173 of record NC_089228.1, on the reverse strand, counting down.
AGGAAGTCCTAGCCTCAGCAATCAGACAAGAAAAAGAAATAAAAGGAATCCAAATTGGAACAGAAGGAATAAAACTGTCACTATTTGCAGATGACATGATAATGACATAGAAAATCCTAAACATGCCACCAATAAACTAATAGAACTTATCAATGAATTCATTAAAGTTACAGGATACCAAATTAACATACAGAAATAGGTTGCATTTCCATACACTAACAATGAACTATCAGGAAGGGAATTTAAGAAAATTAATTTAAAATTAAAATTAATTTAAGAAAATAACCCCACTTATGATCATACAAAAAAGAATAAAACCCCTGAGAATAAATCTACACAAACAGGTGGAAAGATACACCATGCTCATAGATTGGAAGAATTAGTATTTTTTAAATAACTATGTCCCCCAAGGCAATCTAGATTTAATGCAATCCCTATCAAAATACCAACAGGGATTTTCACAGAATTAGAACAAATAATTCTAAAATTTGTATGAAAATACAAAAGATTCTGAAGAGCCAAAACAATCTTGAGAAGGAAGAACAAAGCTGAAGGTATCAGGGTTTCCCTGGTGGCACAGTGGTTAAGAGTCTGCCTGCCAATGCAGGGGACATGAGTTCAAGCCCTGGTCTAGGAAAATCCCAAATGCCATGGAGCAACTAAGCCCATGTGCCACAACTCCTGAAGCCTGCATGCTTAGAGCCTGTGCTCCCCAACAAGAGAAGCCACGGCAATGAGAAGCCCACACACTGCAATGAAGAGTAACCCCTGCTTGCCGCAACTACAGAAAGCCCGCGTGCAGCAATGAAGACCAAAATAAAACACAGCCAAAAATACAGAAAAAAAAAAAAAAAGCTGAAGGTATCATGTTCCCTGATTTCAAACTATACTACAATGATACAGTAATCAAAACAATATTATACTGGCACAAAAACAGACACATAGATCAACGGATCAGAATAGAGAGCCCAGAAAAATAAATCCGCACACTTCTGATCAATTAATCTATATTTAATAAGCGACTTGTATCTAGAATATATAAAGATTTTGTACAACTGAATAAAAAGAGATAAGTAACCCAATTTAAAAATGGGCAAAGGATCTGAACACACACTTCTCCATAGAAAACATAGAAATGGCCAATATGCATATGAAAAGATGCTCAGCATTATTAGTTATCAGGTAAATGCAAATCAAAACCACAATGAGACACCTCTTCACACACATTGGGATGGCCATAATCAAAAAGATGGACAGGGCTTCCCTGGTGGCACAGTGGTTGAGAGTCTGCCTGCCGATGCAGTGGACAAGGATTCGTGCCCCGGTCCGGAGGGATCCCACATGCCACAGAGCAGCTGGGCCTGTGAGCCATGGCCGCTGAGCCTGCACGTCCGGAGCCTGTGCTCTGCAACGGGAGAGGCCACAACGGTGAGAGGCCCACATACCACAAAAAAAAAAAAAAAAAAAAAAAAGATGGACAATAACAAGTTGGCAAGGATGTGGACAAACTGGAACTCCCATGCATTGCAAGTGGGAAGAGTGCAGCCACTTCGGAAGACAGTCTGCAGTTCCTCAAAAAGTTAAACATAGAATTACCATGAGACCCTGCAATGCCACTTCTACATATACACCCAAGTCAAGTGAAACATATAAGCACACGAACATTTGTACATAAATACTCATAGCAACATTACTCATAATGGCTAAAAAGTAGAAACAACACAAATGTCCATTAAGTGATGAATGGATAAACAAAATATGGGTATATCCATATAATGGAATATTATTTATCAATAAAAAAGAATGGGGACTTCCCTCGCAGTCCAGTGGTTAAGACTCCACACTCCCAATGCAGGAGGCCCAGGCTCAATCCCTGATCAGGGAACTAGATCCCACAGGCCGCAACTAAGACCTGGCGCAGCCAAATAAATAAATATTTAAAAAAAGAAAAAGAAAAAAGAATGGAGTATGAGGCATATTACCACATGGATTAACCTTGAAAACATGCTAGGGAGAAAGAAGTCAGTCACCAAGGCCATATAACAACATGATTCCATTTATATGAAATGTCTGGAATCGATAAATCCATAGAGACAGAAAGTAGATTCATAGGACACCAGGGCCTGGGAGGAGGAGGGAATGGACAGTGACTACTAATGGTCAGGGGCTTACTTTTTGGAGCAAGGAAGTTGTTCTAAAATTAGATAGTGGTGATGATCACACAACTCTGTGAATATTCTAAGAAACCACTGAAGTGCATAATTTAAAAGGTGAACTTTTATATGTGAATTATATCTCAATAAATCTATCATTAAAAAGTCAAGCCAATAACAAAGAAAAAACAGTAAACTAATGATAAAATAATAAATACATAACAATTTTTATTCAGATATGAAAGCAATCAACCGGATAGCCTTGTCCACCAGAGGGTAGACAGCAGAAGCAAGAACTACAATCCTGTAGCCTGTGGAATGAAAACCACATTCACAAAAAGACAAAATGAAAAGGCAGAGGACCATGTACCAGATGAAGGAACAAGATAAAACCCCAGAAAAACAACTAAATGAAGTGGAGATAAGCCACCTTCCAGAAAAAGAATTAAGAATAATGATAGTGAAGATGATCAAGGACCTCGGAAAACAAATGGAGGCAAAGATCGAGAAGATGAAAGAAATGTTTAACAAAGATCTAGAAGAATTAAAGAACAAACACCTACAAGAATTAAAGAACAAACAGAGATGAACAATACAATAACCAAAATAAAAAATGCACTAGAAAAGGGCTTCCCTGGTTGGCACAGTGGTTAAGAATCCGCCTGCCAATGCAGGGGACACAGGCTCGAGCCCTTGTCCGGGAAGATCCCACATGTCATGGAGCAACTAAGCCCATGTACCACAACTACTGAGCCTGCACTCTGGAGCACATGAGCCACAACTACTAAGCCCACATGCCACAACTACTAAAGCCCTCACGCATAGAGCCCGTGCTCCTCAACAAAAGAAGCCACCACAATGAGAAGCCCGCGCACTACAATGAAGAGTAGCCCCCACTCGCCACAACTGGAGAAAGCCCGTGTGCAGCAATGAAGACCCAACTCAGACAAAAATAAATAAATAAAATAAATATATTTTTAAAAATTCACTAGAAGGAATAAATAGCATAATAACTGATGCAGAAGAACGGATAAATGACCTGGAAGACGGAATGGTAAATTCACTGCCGTGGAACAGGATAAAGAAGAAAAAATGAAAAGAAATGAAGACAGCCTAAGAGACTTCTAGGACAACATTAAATGCACCAACATTTGCATTATAGGGGTCCCAGAAGGAGAAGAGAGAGAGAAAGGACCAGAGAAAATATTTGAAGAGATTATAGTCGAAAACTTCCCTAACATGGTAAAGGAAATAAACACCCAATTCCAGGACGTACAGAGTCCCAGGCAGGATAAACCCAGGAGAAACATGCTGAGACACATAGTAATCAAACTGACAAAAATGAAAGACAAAGAAAAATTATTAAAAACAAAAAGGGAAAAACAACAAATAACATACAAGGGAACTCCCATAAGGTTAAAACCTGATATCTCAGCAGAAACCCTACAAGCCAGAAGGGAGTGGCACGATATATTTAAAGTGATGAAAGGGAAGAACCTACAACCAAGATTACTATACCCAGCAAGGATCTCATTCAGATTCAACAGAGAAATCAAAAGCTTTACAAACAAGCAAAAGCTAAGGGAATTCAGCACCACCAAACCACCTCTATAACAAATGTTTAAGGAACTTCTCTAAGTGGGAAACACAAGAGAAGCAAAGGACCTACAATAACAAACCCAAAACAACTAAGAAAATGGTAATAGGAACATACATATCGATAATTACCTTAAATGTGAATGGATTAAATGCTCCAACCAAAACACACAGGCTCGCTGAATGGATACAAAAAAAAAGACCTGTATATATATGCTGTCTACAAGAGACCCCCTTCAGACCTAGGGACACGTACAGACTGAAAGTGAGGGGATGGAAAAAGAAACTCCATGCAAATGGAAATCAAAAGAAATCTGGAGTAGCAATACTCATATCAGATAAAATAGACTTTAAAATAAAGAATGTTACAAGAGACAAGGAAGGACACTACATAATGATCAAGGGAACAATCAAAGAAGAAGACATAGCAATTACAAATATATATGCACCCAACACAGGAGCACCTCAATACAAAAGGCAAATGCTAACACCTATAAAGAGGAAATTGACAGTAACATGATAATAGTGGGGGATTTGAACACCTCACTTACACCAATGGACAGATCACCCAGACAGACAATTAATAAGGAAACAAAGCTTTAAATGACACAATAGGCCAGATAGATTGAATTGATATTTATAGGACATTCCATCCAAAAACAGCAGGTTACACTTTCTTCTCAAGTGCACATGGATCATTCCCCAGGATATATCACATCTTAGGTCACAAATCAAGCCTTGGTAAATCTAAGAAAACTGAAATCATATCAAGCATCTTTTCTGACCACAACACTATGAGATTAGAAATCAATTGCAGGGGAAAAAATGTAAAAAACACAAACATGTGGAGGTTAAACAATACGTTACTAAATAACCAAGAGATCACTGAAGAAATCAAAGAGGAAATCAAAAAATACCTAGAGACAAATGACAATGAAAACATGATGATCTAAAACCTATGGGATGCAGCAAAAGCAGTTCTAAGAGGGAAGTTTATAGCTATACAAGCCTACCTCAAGAAACAAGAAAAATCTCAAATAAGCAATCTAACCTTACACCTAAAGGAACTAGAGAAAGAAGAACAAACCAACCCAAAGTAAGTTGAATGAAAGAAATCATAAAGATAAGAGAAGAAATAAATGAAATATAAACAAAGAAAACAATAGCAAAGATCAATAAAACAGAAAACTGGGTATTTGAGAAGATAAACAAAATTGATAAACCTTTAGCCAGACTCATCAAGAAAAAGAGGGAGAGGACTCAAATCAATAAAATTAGAAATAAAAAAGGAGAAGTTACAACAGACACCGCAGAAATAGAAAGCATACTAAGAGTCTACTACAAGCAACTCTATGCCAATAAAATGGACAACCTGGAAAAAATGGACAAATTCTTAGACAGATATAACCCTCCAAGACTGAACCAGGAAGAAATAGAAAATATGAACAGACCAATCACAAGTAATGAAATTGAAACTGTCATTAAAAACCTTCCAACAAACAGAAGTCCAGGACCAGATGGCTTCACAGGTGAATTCTATCAAACATTTAGAAGAGAGCTAACACCCATCCTTCTCAAATTCTTCCAAAACATTGCAGAGGAAGGAACACTCCCAAACTCACTCTACAAGGCCACCATCATCCTGATACGAAAACCAAAGATACTACAAAAAAAGAAAATTACAGACCAATATCACTGATGAATATAGATGCAAAAATCCTCAACAAAATACTAGCAAACAGAATCCAACAACACATTAAAAGGATCATACACCATGATCAAGTGGGGTTTATCCCAGGTATGCAAGGATTCTTCAATATATGCAAATCAATCAATGTGATAAACCATATTAACAAATTGAAGGAGAAAAACAATATGATCATTTCAATAGATGCAGAAAAAGCTTTTGGCAAAATTCAACACTGATTTATAATAAAAAACCCCAGAAAATAGGCATAGAGGGACCTTACCTCAACATAATAAAGGCCATATATGACAAACCCACAGCCAACATCGTTCTCAATAGTGAAAAACTGAAGAAACCATTTCCTCTAAGATCAGGAACAAGACAAGGTTGTCCACTCTCACCAGTATTCTTCAACATAGTTTTGGAAGTTTTAGCCACAGCAATCAGAGAACAAAAAGAAATAAAAGGAATCCAAATCAGAAAAGATGAAGTAAATGTGTCACTGTTTTCAGATGACATGATACTATACATAGAGAATCCTAAAGATGCTACCAGAAAACTACTAGAGCTAATCAATGTACTTGGTAAAGTAGCAAGATACAAAATTAATGCACAGAAACCTCTTGCATTCCTATACACTAATGATGAAAAATCTGAAAGAGAAGTTCAGGAAACACTCCCATTTACCACTACAAGAAAAAGAATAAAATACCTAGGAATAAACCTACTTATGGAGACAAAAGACCTGTATACAGAAAACTATGACACTGATGAAAGAAATTAAAGATGCTACAAACGATGGAGAGATATACTGTGTTCTTGAACTGGAAAAATCAACATTGTGAAAATGACTATACTACCTAAAGCAATCTACAGATTCAATGCAATCCCTATCAAAATACCAATGGCATTTTTCACAGAACTGGAACAAAAAACTTCACAATTTTTATGGAAACACAGAAGACCTCAAACAGCCAAAGCAATCTTGAGACAGAAAAATGGAGCTGGAGGAATCAGGCTCCCTGACTTTAGATTATACTACAAAGCTACAGTAAACAAGACAGTATGGTACTGGCACAAACAGAGAAATATAGATCAGCGGAACACGATAGAAAGCCCAGAGATAAACCCACACGCATAAGGTCACCTTATCTTTGATAAAGAAGGCAAGAGTATACAATGGAGGAAAGACAGTCTCTTCAATAAGTGGTGCTGGGAAAACTGGACAGCTACATGTAAAAGAATGAAATTAGAACACTACCTAACACCAAACACAAAAATAAACTCCAAATGGATTAAAGACCTAAATGTAAGGCCAGACTATCAAACTCTTAGAGGAAAACATAGGCAGAGCACTCTATGATATAAATCATAGTAAGATCCTTTTAGACCACCTCCTGAGAAATGGAAATAAAAACAAAAATAAACAAATGGTATCTAATGAAACTTAAAAGCTTTTGCACAGCAAAGGAAACCATAAACAAGACGAAAAGACAACCCTCAGAATGGGAGAAAATATTTGCAAATGAAGCAACTTGCAAAGGATTAATCCCCAAAATTTACAAGCAGCTCATGCAGCTCAATATCAAAAAAACAAACGCAACCCAAAAATGGGCAGAAGACCTAAATAGACATTTCTCCAAAGAAGATATACAGATTGCCAACAAACACATGAAAGGATGCTCAACATCACTAATCATCAGAGAAATGCAAATCAAAACTACAATGAGGTATCACCTCACACCCATCAGAAGGGCCACCATCAAAAATTCGACAAACAATAAATGCTGAAGAGAGTATGGAGAAAAGGAACCCTCTTGCACTGTTGGTGCGAATGTAAATTGATACAGCCACTATTTAGAATAGTATGGAGGTTCCTTAAAAAACTCAAAATAGAACTACATATGACCCATCAATCCAACTACTGGGCATATACTCTGAGAAAACCATAATTCAAAAAGAGTCATGTACCACAATATTCACTGCAGCTCTATTTACAATAGCCATCGACATGGAGGCAACTTAAGTGTCCATTGACAGATGAATGGGTAAAGAAGATGTGGCACATATATACAATGGAATATTACTCAGCCATAAAAAGAAACGAAATTGAGTTATTTGTAGTGAGGTGGATGGACCTAGAGTCTGTCATACAGAGTGATTAAGTCAGAAAGAGAAAAACAAATACCATATGCTAAAACATATATATGGAATCTAGAAAAAAAAAAGGTTCTGAAGAACCTAGGGGCAGGACAGGAATAAAGATGCAGATGTAGAGAATGGACTGGAGGACATGGGGAGGGGGAAGTGTAAGCTGGGATGAAGTGAGAGAGTGGCATGGACTTATATATAAGTCCACTTATATATATATATATATATATATATATATATATATATATATATATATATATAAGCGAAAAACAAATATCGTATATTAACACATATATGTGGATTCTAGAAAAATGGTATAAATGAACTGGTTTGCAAGGCAGAAATAGAGACAGAGATGTAGACAACAAATGTATGGACACCAAGAGGGGGGAAGAGAGAGTGGTGGGATGATGGGAGATTGGGATTGACATATATACACTAACATGTATAAAATAGATAAGTAATAAGAACCGGCTATATAATATAATAAAATAATTTTTAAAAAGAAAGCAAACAACCAACATTACCCAGCAATGACTTTGTTTCCAGTATCATATTATAGAGCACTGTTTCTCCAAATTTGGGGTTTTACAGCAGACGTTAATAAAAATTATTTTAAAACTTGGGGAAAAAGAGGGAGGTGGTATGTCCTTTCAATGCCATATGGGGTACAGGGTCACCTAAGGAAAATTTAACTGTTTAAAGAGTGTATTTTGTTCAACTCACTGCTTACTACTTAAAGTCCCAGACTGAGAAATTACATGTTAATTTGTAGATTTGACCAGTAGAAATGCAAGTAGTTTCTGTCTACTAAGAAGGATAATTCCAAATGTTAGAGTTTATTGTCCTGTATGACATTAACCAGCCTTATATCAATACTAGCAACTTTTGCCAACATTCCTTTACTAAATTGTCTATAAATACTCAGCCCCTCAAATGCTCTTTGAACCAGCCTTACCACCTTAGTGGTTCTCCCATTAATTAATAAATAGAATAAAATATTTGACACATGTTCATTTTTATTTTTGTATGACAGTCACGTTTTCATGTTTTTTTGTAAATAATAATTAATAAGGTAAATTTTTTTAAATTGGAGAACCATAGACTTAAGTTTACTCTAGTTGCTATATATATATTTTTTAATTAATTTATTTATTTTTGGCTGTGTTGGGTCTTTGCTGCTGCGGTGGTACGTGGGCCCCTCACCGCGGTGGCTTCTTTTGTTGCGGAGCATGGGCTCTAGGCAGCAGGCTCAGTATTTGCAGTGCACGGGCCCAGCTGCTCCGCAGCATGTGGGATCCTCCCAGACCAGGGCTAGAACCCACATCCTCCGCACTAGCAGGCGGACTCCCAACCACTGTGCCACCAGGGAAGTCCCTAGTCACTATATTTTAAACAGATAATGGGATAGGGGTTGGGGCAAAGGTAGAAGCAGGGAGTCCCAACAGGACCTTTTTGTAGAAATAGATGTAAAAGAAGATGGAATTTGGACCAGATTGGTGTCACTGGGAAAAATGAATTTTGAGTTTGCCATGTGTATTGGACATCCAAGGGAAAATTACAAGTAGGAAGTTATAGATATGAATCTTGGGTTTGGAAGAAAGGTCTGGACTGGAGTTAAACATTTGGGAGTTGCTAGCATATAGATGGTATTTAAAGTCATCTATATTTTTGATGAGATTGATGAAATCATCAAGACAGTGAGGGTAGAGAAAGAAAAGGACCAATGACTTAGCCCTAAGACTTTCCAACATTAAGAGGCTAAAAAGAATAAGAAGAGAATAGTAAGGATGGGAATACCCCGACAGTCCAGTGGTTAAGACTCTGTGCTTCCACTGCAGAGGGCATGGGTTCTATCCCTGGTCGGGGAACTAAGATTACACATGCTGCGGCCAAAAAAAAAAAGGAAAGAAAAGAAAAGAAAATAGCAAGGAAAAAATTTAGTGATACTACTAGTGGTATGGGACAATTTGTTTATCTTCCATTTCAAGATGACTTTCAGAGTACATGATGATGCACTGCTATGAAGATAGGAATAATGGATGGTGCTGATAAGAAAGGAAAGGAGAAATATCATTTAGATAAATTAATAAATGACCAAAGGCGGGCTTCCCTGGTGGCACAGTGGTTGAGAGTCTGCCTGCCGATGCAGGGGACACGGGTTTGTGCCCCGGTCCGGGAAGATCCCACATGCCGCAGAGCGGCTGGGCCCATGAGCCATGGCGGCTGAGCCTGAGCATCTGGAGCCTGTGCTCCGCAACGGGAGAGGCCACAACAGTGAGAGGCCCGCGTACCAGAAAACAAAACAAAACAAAAATGACCAAAGGCTTAAATGTTAACAATAAACTGTAACTAAATCCCTAACTAGGCTGATGAAGAAAAAAGAGAGAAAATTAAAATTATTAATATTTGGAATGAAAAAGGAGTTATCCCTATAGATTCCACCAACATTAAAAGATAATAAATAAATATTATGAGCAACTTTATGGCAATAAATGTAACAACTTTAGAAAATGGAAAAATTCCTTGAAAAATACAATTTACCAAAATTGACACAAAATTAACACAAATCTGAATATCCCTATATCTATTTTAAAAATTAAATCTGTTTTCAAAATCCTTCCCATGAAGCTCCAGGTCAATGGTTTCACTAGTAAACGTTTCTCTAAAATATTTAAGAAAGAGATAATAATAATTTTATACAAAACTCTTTTGGAAAATAGAGATAAAACTTCCCATTTGTTTCATAAGGCCAACATAATCCTGATAGCAAAACCTGACAAAGATATTACAAGAAAAGAAAATTAAGACCAACATCGCTTCTGAACATAATCTCAAAAATCTTCAATAAAATATTAACATACTATTAATATTAACATACAAAGCCTAATCTCCCTATTCCTGTTTCTAGGACTAGAAATCAGTAAGAAAAAGACCATTAATTCAATTTAAAAAATAGACAAGAAGACCAAATAGTTCACAGGCAAAGAAATACAAAATATTCTTAAATACATTAATTTAGGCTTAACATTTTATGTAATAAGAAAAATGAAATTCTTCTAGCAGATTAACAAACACCCAAGTTTGATGATATTCTGTTGTCAAGGTTGGTGAGAGTACATACTGGTAAAACCCATACAGAAGGTAATTCAACTGTAGATTTTAACCTGGAATTTACTCTTTGGCAATTTACCTTACAGTCACACCTTCACACACAGAAATTTTACACCAATATATAATATTTATAGGTGTAAAAAAGAATGAAAACACTCTATATACAATAAGAAAAGGTCTCCAAGATAAATTAAAACAAAGGGGGGAAATAATATAAACAGTATGCTATTTTTTTTCAGTATGCTATTTTTATGTAAAAAGATGGAAGGATTAGAATATATATTCACATTGTTATACATGTAAAAAAACTCTGAAGTATACAACAGAAAGTAGTAACATTGATAACTTAATAACAGGTGAGAAACACAGCAAGGAGACCGTTCAGGTATGTCTTTTTATATTTTTAAACCATGAAAATTTATTAAATATTGAAAAAAATTTTAAGTAGTTACTTTAAAAAAATTTTCAGGTAGCTCATAGTATATCTGAGAGTGCTAGACACAGACAGGAACAATGTTGAAAAGCAGAGTTTGCACTCTGAGCATGCCGACAGTGGAAACTTGGCACTACCACTAGAACCACTGCCAGTACTGCCTTGGGAACGTAGATGTATTATTTACTGTCACAAAAACTGTTATTATCCTCTATTTATAAATGAGGTGACTGAGGCATGAGAAGTTAAATATCTTGCACAAGTGGCATATTGCCATTACCAAGTGCAGAATTGTGATATAAAACTAGGTAGTGTGACCCCAAACCTTTCTTAGCTAATTGGTACCCTGGGTTGCTGCCCATAGTATAGGCTAACTTGTTTATTCTAGTAATTTTTTACCCTCTTCAAATCATTGTAACTGGTCATTACAGTCTTTTCTATTTGTTAAGTATTGTTCTATGAAGGGATTGATTTCAATGACATCATCAGGAAAGAATGAAGCATGTATTAATAGGTCAAGTTTTCTGGATTCAGCTTTGGTTTTGCTTTCCAGTTTTTCCATTTCTCTTCACTAGCACTTGATGCAAACAACTCTACCAGGGCTTTTAAAAATGTCATTAAATGTGTTTATACCTTAATAACCTTTATCTGCTCCATTACTGCAGTGCACATAGTAATAGTAGGATTCTCTTTTGGTTCTTCTTCAAGTTTCTCTTCTCCCAGAGATCGTCTTTTTGCTGCCTTTCTTTTTTCTTGTAATTCCTTCTTTTGCTTTGTTTGGAAAAATTTCAGAGTCTTAAAAATTTCTCGGGAAAATTCATCTACTTCAGCTTCCATGCTTTCCCCATTAAGGTCCAAAAACCCTCCATCCATCCACCTGAATTGAAAGAAAAAGTAATATTAAACTCAGAGGGGCTTCCTTCGTGGCGCAGTGGTTAGGAATCTGCCTGCCAATGCAGGGGACACGGGTTTGACCCCTGGTCCAGGAAGATCCCACATGCTGTGGAGCAATTAAGCCTGTGCGCCACAACTACTGAGTCTGTGCTCTAGAGCCCGCAAGCCACAATTACTGAGTCTGTGCTCTAGAGCCCACGAGCCACAACTACTGAAGCCTGCGCGCCTGGAGCCCGTGCTCCACAAGAGAAGCTGCTGCAATGAGAAGCCCGCACATCACAATGAAGAGTAGCCCCCGCTCGCCGCAACTAGAAAAACCCTGTGTGCAGCAATGAAGACCCAACACAGTCAAAAATAAACAAACAAATAAATAAATTTATTTTTAAAAAAAGACTAAGGAAGAATGATTAAAAACAGAATTAAAATTAAGTGAAAAAAATAGGATATTTTAATTAAAAAAATATTAAACTCAGAGACTTCTGGTGTGTGAAAAGGCCTTAGAGATTCTTTAGGCTAGGCCCTTCATTTTATAATAGAAACAACTGAGAACAAGAGCAATTAACAGTTTTTCTCAGTCACACAGATAGAATGATGACAGACAATACTAAAACCACAATTTCAGCTATGCTGCAGGTGCAAAAATATGAATCAGACTGTAAACGGACAACTAACAGTATCCAGATGAAATGCTGATTTGACTCCATACTTCTAATTCTTAGTGTCAGATGAATGAGTCAAATGAATTAATTGGATTAAAAAATGAATCAACTCTGGAAAACCCAGGTGAGACTTTAGATATTATATTAGTAAGGCTAGGTGGCGCCTTAGCAACATTTGATGCTTCTCCTATATAATATTTGGTTTCTCTTTCAAATGGACAGATAAATCCTACTTTTAAACACCTAGCCAACAACAACAACAAAAATCAATGTACATTTTATAAATCTCTTTATAGCTTTACTTAATTTTTTATTACATTACCAGAAATTACCGTTTTTCTGTTCGTTGCCACTTCAAAACTAAATTAAAAAACTTCTGATAGGGCTCAATGTTAACTTTTAATTTATCCAGTTCAGGATATTTTGTCAGTTCCCATCTGAAAAGTTCCTCTTCTTTATTAATAAATTGAACTGCTTCTTCAGATTCCTGAATACGTTTTTGTAGTTGTCTTACATCTGTCACATACTGAAAGCAAATAATTTTTTATTTCAAGAAATACCCAAGAAATGTTATAAAAATAAAATTATATAATACTGCATAGGCTATGTCCTTGCATTTATATAGAAACTTTAAACATCAACTTCACGACATTACCATGACACAGAGCAAAACGTATGGTTATGTCTAACTTACAAATAGAAAACTAAATCACAAAAAAAGATTACATAATTAGCAGCAGTCCCAGGCCTAAGAGTCAGGACTCTGTTTGCCTTAGTAAGCACAGGTTTTTCTATATTATAGAAACATGTCCTGTATTAATCTACCAGCCTGTCATAGCTACTGTCTATATTTATCAGACCTGCTGCATGTGGTCCAGTTCTGCAAATTCTGCAAACTCTTCCATGCGGCGTGATTCCTTTTCTATTTCCAAAATCAGTTTCTCTCTCTTTTCTATTAGCTCATTTTCTTTTTTATGTTTAGCATTCTCAAGGAGCTTTAAAAGAAAATTATTCATGTTAACTATTTTGTTACAAAGCAAAGAATTATCAAATCAGAAATCCGAATGCTTTATACAGTAACAAAAAACATCAGCGAAGTAAAAATAAAACATTGTACAAAAATAAAACATTGACTGATATAAAAATGAAAAGAATAATAAACCACAAAACCACACAGAAAAACTTTCCTATATCTCTGAAGTGACTGTAACAATTCTTATTTATTAAATAGATACTTTAACTATTTAACAGATTCTGGGAAAATAATAAAAGCTGCCATATATTGAGCACTTGTTATGTCAAGATTTATTAAACACTCTACCTATATTACCACAAGTATTAGTATCCTCATTTCAGAGGTAAAGAAATTTAAGCATATAGAGGTTAAGAGGCATGTCCAATGTCACAAAATCATAAAAGTCAAAATCTGGATTAGAACTCTGGCTTATCTAACTGAAGTCCATGCTTTTCATTACTACTATACCATTTCACTTCCCAGTTTAGGAGAAACTAGTTTACATTAGGACTTTTTCAAAATCTGAACTATATTCAGTCTTATATAAAATCCTGAATCTGCTACTTCTTCCTGGGAACGTTACTTAACTTCTCTGAAACTCATTTTTCTCATCTATGAAATGGGGAAAATAGGAGCACCTGGGATTTTTGTGAGTATTAAATGATTTAATAGCACAGAGCTTACAATTATTATTTGTAAATAGTTCTGACTTTTTTAATGTCAGTCCCACTTTTTTTTGTTTTTTTTTTTTTTTGCGGTACGCGGGCCTCTCACTGTTGTGGCCTCTCCCGTTGCGGAGCACAGGCTCCAGACGTGCAGGCCCAGCGGCCATGGCTCACGGGCCCAGCCGCTCCGCGGCATGTGGGATCCCTGCGGACCGGGGCACGAACCCACGTCCCCTCCATCGGCAGGCAGACTCTCGTCCACTGTGCCACCAGGGAAGCCCTGTCAGTCCCACTCTTTACAACTTTGTGGGTTAAGCCTAAGCCTGCAGGGCCATAAATGTGGCTAACCCCAAAATCATACGGACACATGAAGATAATTTTTAAAGGTAGATGGCAAGTATGTATGAAAATTAAATGAACACTGTGCTTAAAATATCATAATACAAAAATACATATTGAAAAATATATTCACCTCATCATTTTCATCAAAGATGGGATTAATTTTCCAAGGCCACATAAGGACAGCTGAATTTAAAGCTAAGTCTTCTGGAGGAAATAGAAATACATCTAAAAAGTAACTCATCCGGCGTTTGGATTCCTACAGAAGAAACTCCAGATATATTAAACCATATAGAAAATCTAAAGCATTATGAAAAAGAGAACCAATAACAATTTCTAATACTCTCTCAAATTTCAATCTGACTCACATCGTTAACTGATATTTCATATTACCCAAACCACATGGGTATTTCAATAACTGTAGGGTTATTTATTCAGCTTCATACCACACAATTGCAGATTTTTATATCAGAAACAAAGCTTTTTAAAAGTTTTCACTTGGCAGTTGACTTAACAGAAAGGTACTCTTGAGTGTCCATGTAGATGACTGAAAATGATGATGAAATATGCAGCTTTTGTTCAGCAACCTTTTAAATTTTTTTCTTTTAAAAGATTTTACATTTTTTATTCTTATGTATTTAATTTTTGAATCTTTGTTGACAAAGATTTTAGCATCTTTTATTTTGTTTTGCATCTTCAGTGACAGTACCACTTTTTTTGCCTACCATTAGCATATAGCAATTGTCTAGAAAGAGTTTAGGGGTGAATGGCAAAACCAAACCAAACCAAAACAAAAACCTTTAAAACCAATAGATTTACCTGAATAGAGAAGTTGAATATCTTTACCCTTTATAGCTTACATATTTGCTGTATATAATATATATAATATGCAGAATGCATCATATATGTATTATGTTGCATGTAGAAATTAACCTAATAAAATCTGATTCATGTAATCAATTATATTAATAGATTAAAGGAGAAAAGGCATAAGATCACCCCAATAGATGCAAAAAAAAAAAAAGATAAAATTCAACATGCATTCACAGTAATGTTTTTCACTTAATTTTTATTGGAGTATAGTTGATTTATAATATTTTGTTAGTTTCTGCTGTACAGCAAAGTGAATCAGTTATACATATACATATATCCACTCCTGTTTAGATCCCATTCCCATATAGGTCATTACAGAGTACTGAGTAGAGTTCCCTGTGCTATACAGTAGGTTCTTACTAGTTATCTATTTTATATATAGTAGTGTGCATATGTCAATCCCAATCTCCCAATGCATCCTCCCCATCCTCCCATAGAAGAGAATTTACTAATCTCATAAGGGAACCTATAAAAAACCTATAGCAAATTTCATACTTAATAGTGAAATCTTGAAGCCTTTCCCTTTGAGATTGGGATCAAGATGACTTCTATTCAACATTGTACTAAAGATCCTAACCAGTCCATTGTAGCAAAGAAAATAAAGTTTTGGAAATATGTAATGTTTGATAAAACCAAAACTTTCATTAACTACTAGTTATAAAATAGTATATGTAGACATTCCAAAAGAATCTTCGGATAAACTGTTAAAATTAAAAAGAGAAAAAAAAACATATAAATTTTAAAGTTAAGATATTTAAATAAAAAAATTTTAATTAAGAAAAAATTTAGTGATAGCTATTACTTTGCATATAAAAATAAATTTTATATTATATTATAGTCAAAGTATAAAATAAATATCCATAAGTTCATATAAATAAATGATTGAATAAATTAAAAAGCAGCGGAGAAGAAACAAGTCTCCTATGCAGAATAATTCCAAATAAATAATGTAGCTACCCTACTGTAAAGGAGGAAAGCACAACTCCCGGTTCTTAAGTGTGGATGCATACAGTGACTTCCTTCCAAAGGAGACAGTATGGAAAGGGGGAGAAAAGAGTGGAGAGACATGATAAACACTTCTTCTGCCTGGTGATCAAGCTCAACATCAAATGCCATGTTGATAATATGTATCCTTGACATGATGTGATGAAAATGGCACTTTTCCTTTGTGATTCTCCTCCAAAAAACCGACTACCCTGTTCTAATCATGAGAAAAATAGCAGACAAATTCCTACTTCTCAAAACTATCAAGAACATCAAAAGCAAGGAAAACCTAAGAAACTCTCAGAGCCAAGAGAAGCCTAAGGATACATGACAACTAGATACAATGTGGTATCTCAGATGAGTTCCTGAGATAGAAAAAGGGCTTTCAGTAAAAACTAAGGAAATCTGAATAAACTATGGACTTTAGTTAATAATATATCAATATTGGTTTAATAATTATAACAAATGTACCATATTAGTGTAAGATGTTAATAATGAGAAAATTGAGTGTGTGAGGATGTGTGTGTAATATGGGAACTCTCTGTACTATCTACTAGGTTTTTTTTGTAAATCTAAAACTATTTTTTTAAGGTCTATTAATATAAGTTAATTGTATTTTTGTATTCAAGTAACTAAGATAAGATGAAAAATTTAAGATATAATTTAATATAACATTAAAAGATATCAAGTACCTGAAAATATAACTAACAAAAGATGTACACGACCTCTACAGAGAAAATTATAAAATATTAAGAGATGTTAAAGAAGAGGTAAATGAATAAATGATATATCATGAACTGGAAGACTCCACAGTGTATGTACTGACGCTCTCCATCTATTTAATGCATTTCTAATCAAAATTCCAACAGATTTTTGCAGAATGTGAAAAACTGATTCTAAAATTTATATTGGAAAGATGTTAATTCTCTACGTTTATTATCAATTTTATGCAATCTCAATGAAAATCCCAAAATGTTATTTTATGGGCTGTGATCATCTAATTCTAAAATTTATATGAAAATACTAATAGCCAAGAACAAACAAGAAACTTGATGAAGAATAGAGTGGGAGGACATGCTCTACCGGGAATCAAGAATTATTATTGCTATTACAATTAAGCTGTTGTAATTAAGTCAGTGTGGTATTGATACAAGGATAGACAAAAGGCCAATAAAACAGAATAGAATGTCTTAAAACAGATCTGCACATATAGGGACACTTGATATATAATAGAGATGGCACTGCAGAGCAGTGGGAAAAGTATAGTCTCTTCAATAAATATGTAACTGCTCATGCATATGAAAAAGTAATTAAATAGGACCTCACATCATTCACAGAAATAAAATCCAGGAAGACTGAAAATCTGAACCTGAAAGGCAAAACTAAACAGCTTCCAGAAAAGGACATAAGAAAAAAATCTTGATGACCCTGGGTAGAAAAGGATTTCTTAAACAAGATACAGAAAGCACTAGCTGTAAAAAGAAAAAAAAAAAAATTTGCTCCACTTGACTACATTAAAATTAAGAACTTCCAGTCATCAAAACACCATTAAAAACTGAAATAAATTACAGAGTGAAGGAAAGGATATTTATCAATAATATATTCAAAACTACTACACTGAACTATACACTTAAAAATGGTTAAGATGGGGCTTCTCTGGTGGCGCAGTGGTTGAGAGTCCGCCTGCCGATGCAGGGGACACGGGTTCGTGCCCCGGTCTGGGAAGATCCCACATGCCGCGGAGTGGCTGGGCTCCTGAGCCATGGCCAGTAAGCCTGCGCGTCCGGAGCCTGTGCTCCGCAGCGGGAGAGGCCACAACAGTAGGAGGCCCGCGTAACCCCCCCTCAAAAAAAAAAAGGTAAAGATGGTAAACTTTATGTTATGTATATCTTATCACAATTTTTTAAAAAACTACTATAAATCAATTAGAAAAGGACACACAACCCAAAAGAAAAATAGGTAAAAGACATGTACTGGAGTGAAATACTACACAGCCATAAAAAAGAATGAAATTTTCCCATTTGTAACAATATGGATGGACTTGGAGGGTATTATGCTAAGTGAAATAGAGAGAAAGAAAGCCAGATAGAGAAAGAAAAATACTGAATGATATCACTTATATGTGGAATCTAAAAAATACAACAAACTAGTGAATATAACAAAAAAAGGAACAGATTCACAGATTTAGAGAACAAACCAGTGGTTACCAGTGGAGAGGGGGAAGGGGGAGAGGCATTATAGGGGTATGGGATTAAGAGGTATAAACTATTATGCATAAAATAAGCCACAAGGATATATTGTACAACACAGGAAATAGAGCCAATATTTTATAATAACTATAAATGGAACATAACCTTTAAAAATTGCACATCACTATATTGTACACCTGTAACTTATATAATATTGTACATCAAGTATACTTCAATTTTAAATATAAATAAATAAATAAAAATTTAAAAATAAAATTTTCTTTTAATTAAAAAAAAAATACTAGTATTTCACAAAAGAGGAGCTCCAAATGGTCAATAAGCATACGAAAAGTGTTCAGTTCATTTTTTTTCAGGAAAATGCAAATTAAAAATACAGTAACCTCCACGCAACAGACTGGCAAAATTTTAAATATCTCACAATAGCAGGTATGGGTAAGGATATAAAACAACAGGACTCTTAAACACTGCTGATAGGAGTATAAAATTGGAACTACTTTAGAAAAGAGTTTTGCCTTAGCTAGTAAAGGTGAAAATAAGTATATCTTATAACACCTGGAAGAAATGCATGAATATATGCACCAGCGTACACATACAGAAATGTTCCCAGAAGCATTGCTTTTAGTAGCAAAAGTAGAAACAACCCAACTATCCAGAACAGTAAAATTAAAATAATAAATTATTCTATGGTTATATAATATGAGTACCAGACATCAATGAAAATAAATGAAAGTTAAGGAACAATGACATTACTAACATAATGTTGACAAGACACAAAAGAATAGAAATAGTATGATTCTATTTATATAAAGATCAAAATGAAACAAAAAGTAGCTATATTGATTAGGAATGCATATTTAGATGGTA
Source organism: Phocoena phocoena (assembly GCF_963924675.1). NCBI lineage: Eukaryota > Metazoa > Chordata > Mammalia > Artiodactyla > Phocoenidae > Phocoena > Phocoena phocoena. Next base: position 31,754,536 of record NC_089228.1, on the reverse strand, counting down.
AAACTACAAAGAAGAGCAGGAAATGACTACTATAAAAGTCAGGATAGTGTTCACATCCAGAAAAAGACAGGAGATTGTAATGGGCTTCTAGGGTGTTGACAAGCTTCTATTTCTTTCCCTGGATGATAATTACTGGATGTTTACTTTATAACATTTTAAATTGTACAATTTATTTTTTATGCAATTTTTGGTGTGTATTGTATTTTAATTTTTTTTTTTTTTCCCCTTTCAGCCATGCCGTGCGGCATGTGACATCTTAGTTCCCTGACCAGGGATCAAACCCATGCCCCCTGCGGTGGAAGCACGGCATCTTAACCACTGGATCGCCAGGGAAGTCCCTATATTTCACATTTTTAAACAAAAGTTAGAGTACAATATAGGTGAATAGGTATATAACCTTGTGGTGGGGCAAGTATAAGCATATGTACTACTAAATGTAGAAACTATAAAAGAAAAAATTTTTTTAAACCTTTGTTAAGGATGCACACATGGTGGAACTAAAGAAAAATAAAGAAGATTACTGTAGAAACCAAGTTGACACCTCTAGGAGGTAAAGGAAGGGAAGGAGTTATGGTCAGATAGTCATACGCAGAGGGTTTCTAGGGTGCTGGCAATATCCTATTTCTTGACCTTGGTGGTGGCAACATAGGTGTTCACTTTATAACTTTGTGTTTTTTTATATAACTTTGTTTAACTATATGTTTTATACACTTCCAATATGTTTATCATATTTCACAATGAAAAAAATATTTTAAAATATGTAAATTTAAAAATTCTTACCTTGATCCGTGAAACCAACTCATTAATTCTTACAGTCCGGGCTTTTTCTACATAAGATATGAGCTCCATCATCTCTTCTGTTGTCTCAGGGACTTTTAATGCATGCTCTTTAATTGCTTCAAATTCACTGCAAATACTGACATAATACCCTGCTTTATTATAGTTAAAGTAATTAATGCTCTATCACACTAAATAAATTTTATTATGATTACTATAAAATAGGAACTGTGATCTTAAAAAAATTGGCTAATTCACTAATATATCTTAAAATATTTAAGCATAACTTATCTGATATAACTCAGGATACATCATACATCTATAAAATCTATAAAATTAAGGTAACATTTTCTGTGTGACATAGAGCATGCTTTGGATCAAGCAGCCCTACGTCTAAATCCTGCCTCAGCTGCTACTAGCTTTGAGAACTTATGTAAATCTCATAGGTTTAGCTTCCGTATTTGTAAAATGAAGTCATTAACATTCATCTTGCAGGATTGTTGTAATACAATAATGAATAATGAATGTAAAAGAGCCTAGCACACAGTACACTCTCAATTACTGGTAACTATAACTATAATTTTTAGTATAATCATCAGCTTAATTATTATTATTATTAGTGTCCCTTGTGAAATGCAGTAAGTAAAAAGATCAAACCTCTGTATACATTTAAAAATCTATGATTCTTTCAGAATATATATGTATGTAAGTATGAACCTAGATACCCTATAGCCATTATTCAACTAAAGGTATATTTCATAGAATTTTTTTCCTTGTACTTGGCAGTATCAGTACTGTCATGCCATTATTAGAAATATCAGAAAAAACCCTTGCAAAAACAAAGTACAAAAGAGGTAAGTGATTTTAAAAATAAATTTTAGTTCATGCAGGTATTTCATTTATATTATGTGAGTAATTATACTTATTCATTCATCTAATAAATAATTGAGTACCTACAATGTGCTAAGCAAAGTTCTAAGCACTGGAGATATAACAGCAAATAGATAAGTCCCTACCATCATAAAGCTTACATTCAAGTTGATGAGAGAGACAAGAGCACATAAATATATAACACAATGTTAAGTAGTAAAAAGTGCCATGAAGAAAAAAAAAAAAGCAAAGTAAAGGGATAAAGAATGATGGAGTATAGAGAAGGGGCCAGTATTTTATATAAAGTGGCCAGGAAATATCTCTCTAGAGAGGTGATATTCAAGATGAGAGAAGGAAAAAATGAGTCATTCAAATATCAGGAAAAAAGCTCCCAAGGAAGAAAAAATAGCAAGGATTAAAGCCTGAGGTAGCAATAAGCTTCGCATAGTTTAGGAATGGCAAGCAGGGCAGTGTGAATACAAAAGCATAGTTTAGGAATGGCAAGCAGGGCAGTGTGAATACAAAGGAGAGGACATAACATGAAATTGTAGAGATAAGCAGGAATCAGATAATGTAGGGCTTGACAGTTAATTCTTGATTATCAAAATTTTAGGAGGATGCATTAATGTCGATAATGCAAAAAAGACAGATGATTCTACTGTGGGTGCTTTCTTCTTACTAGAGCAGACTCTGAGTCCCTTGGGGAGTAACATTATAGCAAAAGAAAAGGAGGCCGGAATTCCCTGGCGGTCCAGTAGTTAGGACTCCGTGCTTCAACTGCGGGGGCATGGGTTCGATCCCTGGTCGGGGAACTAAGATCCCACATGCCGCGTGGCATGGCCAAAAACAAAAGCAAAAACAAAAGAAAGAAAAGAAAAGAAAAGGAGGCAAACAAGATTACTGAGGGCAAGGTGGCCCAAGCAGATACTAAACCAAACTATGAAGTAAGAAAATTGTTCTTTAATAATGATTAATTTATTTAATAAATTGTGCTTAACATAGTGGCACATATTTCCTCCTTTTGATGTTACCTATCTCAAGTATGGAACTTAAACCGGAAAGAATCGAAGAATGAATGAGGCAGAGGAAAATGGACTTTTCAGCTGTTCTTATGTCATGGGTTTATAATAAGACAGTTATTTTGTTGAAAGAATTTTCCAGAAAAGTGACAGATATTACAAAAATAAATACCAAAAAAGTCATGTCAAACATAAAAATTTTTTAAATTAACTATGGTATTGTCACTGCTCTTACTCAACGGGATTGTTAGAAATGAAGAGTCTAATACTTTACCATCTTCAACATCTTTTTGTAGTATAATTTTGTACAAAGTACAGCTGACCAATACTTAACTTTCTGAGAGTCATATATTTTTTATTCATTTAAAAATATTTATTGATGTGATAGCTCCCTTTATTGGGTGCCTATTCTATGCCAAGCATGGTGCTAGATACTTTACAAATGTTATCTGTGATCCTAACATTAGTCCTGCAAGGAAGGTATTATTTTTCATAGGTGGCACTGCAGGAAATTGAGGCGTAGGGAAATTAAGTAACTTGCCTAGAGTCACAGAACTAGTTCATGGCAGAGACAGGATTCAAATCCAGGTCTCTCTGATTCCAAGGCACATAATTCTCTTACATTGCTTCTGGGAAAATAAACATAATGGCTAACATTTCTTGAGTACTATGTTCCAGGCACTGTGCTAGGTGATTTATATAAATATTAGTTTTAATCCTTATAGAAGTTGCAAACTAAAAGTCCTCTGGAGCCAGACAGGTAACAAATAAGTTAAATTATTTAGAGGATCAGTTGCTTGAGCACTGGATGAACAAACCAGAGGCCATTCTCCCTGTCAATGGGAAAGTTTCATCTCAACTCTACCACTATAGGCCTAATGTGGCATGGTCTTCCCACTTTTTCAAGAAAAGTAAGAGATCTGGAGAGAGAGAGAGAGAGAGAGAGAGAGAGAGAGAGAGAGTATGTGTGTGTGTGTGTGTGTGTGTGTGTGTGTGTGTGTGAAAACTCCTAATTTTGAAATGTTGATAGCAAATTCAAAATTAGTTTAAACAAAATAAAAAACAATGTGAGACAAATAAAACACATTTGCATGACACATTCAGCTAGTAGGCCACTAGTTCATGAATCCAATCTATAGCCACCCTGCCAACTAGGTATTACTATCTCCATTTTACAGATGCAAAAAATAAACTAGGTGACACAATAAGTCAATATCATGGTCAGGAATGATCCCAGATCTTCCCAATATCACTGAAAGTCTATGGTTTTTTCATTACCATGCAACCTGTATCCAAAAGCTGATGTATGTCAATTTCTTTTTTTAAAAAAATCCTGGGTTGCCTCAAAACTAGTCTCAAACAGTATCAAACGAAAAGAAACCAAACCAATAAGACTATAACAAAACCCTCTTAGGAAGTAGCTATGGAGAAAAACTTGCAAGTACTTATATTTTAATCTTTTATTTTTAAACAAGAATTGTTACTAGCAAACTATTTCTTTTAGCCCTATAATTCTGAGTTTGGCAACTAATTCTACTTACCTTTCATTTTCTTTCCTATGTTTTGAAGCTATGTCATTTAGTAATATGTTTGCAAAGGCTTTTGCTTTGTTTGTTAGGCCTGTCTTCAAACCTTCACAATCCAAACGGACCATAGGAAAATGAGCCCACTGAGGCAAAAGCATTATTTCTGAAGCAAGACTGAAGAATTTTCCTACAAACTTAAAAAAAAGGATTTAAAACAAAAATGCTTAGAATTTTTAAATTCAGCTGTGATTTTATAGTACAGTATTATGGTGAAATTCTTAATTATATGATATAAATGTAAATTCATTTCTTTTTGTTAAGTGACTAATATATTTTCCATTATCGCATGTCACATGGCATGTGGGATCTTAGTTCCCTGACCAGGGATTGAACCCACACACCCTGCACTGGAAGCAGGAGTCTTAACCACTGGACCATCAGGGAAGTCCCTCACAATCCATCTTTAATGTTGCCTCTACCTTCCTCCTCACCTCATCTCCACCCTCCACCAAAAGGCCTCACATTCCTTTTATTCTTCCTTAAGGAGACTTTTTCTTCATTTCCCTCTCTCTCAAATCTACCCTATTTTTATAGTCTCCAGTATTTAGTGGTTTGGGCTTAAAATTTTCAGTGTTTAAAGGAAATGAGGATATTAATTAGTTAGTTTAAAGACCATACTCAGTAGTCTTGGGTTTTGGTTAAAAATATACCAAATAGAGAGTTGATAGAGCTGATGGCACCTGAGAAGGGAGAAAAGATGTTTTCTCATTCTCAAAGGCCATCATCCAGTTTTTCATGGATGTAATTAACAGATATGGAAAATAAAATGGGCTGAATCAAAGAAAACATGGCAACTGGAAACAACACAAATGTCCATTTATAGTAGAATTGATGGCATATTCATATATTGGAGTGCTATGCTATAATAAACTAGGACTATATGCAAAATATGGATGAATTTCATAATGATGAAAGAATAAAAACACAAAAAATACATGTAATATGATATCTTTCATATAAACTTACCATGGGCAAAACTATATTATTTAAGAATGCATACATAGGTGGTAACTATAAAGAACAGCAAGAAATGTCAGGATAATAGTTCCCAATAAAGAACGGGGAAGTTTAGGGTTGGAAAGAGGCATATGGGTGGCTTCTGGAATACTGCAAAATTCTAACTCTTAATCTAGGTAGTTATTAAGTTATAATTACCTATAAATCAGTACATATATGCTTTACATGATTTTTGTATTATATTACACTTTTTAATGGAATATTTTAAACGTACAAAAGTAGGTAAAATGTACCCATTTTCCAGCTTCAACCATTACGAACTCATGGCCAATCTTGTTTTCTCTATACCTCTAACCAATCCCCTTCTGTTTTATTTTTACAAAAATCCCAAGCACCATATCATTTCCTCTACATATATGTGTAGTTCATAATTTTTTATTTCTCCCAAATAGGCATACTATTCACAACTATAGTATGTCATAATCGACAAAAAGTCCAGGGGTAGATCACTAAACCTAAAAGTAAATTTTTATATACTTATGTAAACCATCCAGAAATTATGAAATTCTATAAAATTTCACAGCAAAATACTAGGCCGAAGAAGACAGACACTGTGAAACCCAATGAAACATGTTCCCAGCCTAGAGATTTAGGGTTTCCAGATGCTAAAAGTTATGGCCAGGATCAAAAAATTTAGCTGTTAGCTCAAAGAATATTTATTGTGCCTATTCTCTGAAGAACATTGTATTGAGAAATATGGTAAAATACAAATGAAAGAGAATATACCATCACTGATTTTATGAAAGTAATAATGCATTTATGAATCCATTATGTATTTTTATAAACACACAAAAACCAAATAAGGTATAAAGTATGCAAATTAGAAAAAACATACAATCATCTCATAGATACAGAAAAAGCATTTAATGAGACTGGTTTAAGATGGCAGAGTAGAAGGACATGCTCTCACTCCCTCTTGCAAGAACACCAGAATCACAACTAACTGCTGAACAATCATCAATAGGAAAACACTGGAACTCACCAAAAAAGATGCCCCACATCCAAAGACAAAGGAGAAGCCACAGTAAGAAAGTAGGAGGGGCGCAATCACAATAAAATCAAATCCCATAACCTCTGGGTGGGTGACTCACAAACTGGAGAACAATTATACCACAGAAGTCCACCCACTGGAATGGAGGGTCTGAGCCCCACGTCAGGCTTCCCAACCTAGGGGTCTGGCAACGGGAGGAGGAATTCCTAGAGAATCAGGCTTTGAAGGCTAGTGGGATTTGATTGCAGGACTTTGACAGGACTGGGGGAAACAGAGACTCCACTCTTGGAGTGAACACACAAAATACTGTGTGCATCAGGACTCCGGGGAAGGATCAGTGACCCCATAGGAGACTGAACAAGACCTACCTGCTAGTGTTGGAGGGTGTCCTGCAGAGGCGGGGGGTGGCTGTGTCTCACCGTGAGGACAAGGACACTGGCAGCAAAAGTTCTGGGAAGCACTCCTTGGCAAGAGCCCTCCCAGAGTCTGCCATTAGCCCCACAAAAGAGCCTGGGTAGGCTCCAGTGTTGGGTCACCTCAGGCCAAACAACCAACAGGGAGGGAAGCCAGCCCCAACCATCAGCAGACAAGCAGATTAAAGTTTTACTGAGCTCTGTCCACCAGACCAACAGCCAGCTCTACCCACCACCAGCCCCTCCCATCAGAAAACTTGCACAAGCCTCTTAGACAGCCTCATCCACCAGAAGGCAGACAGTAGAAGCAAGAAGAACTACAATCCTGCAGGCTGTGGAACAGAAGCCACATTCACAGAAAGATAGACAAGATGAAAAGGCAGAGGGCTATGTACCAGATGAAGGAACAAGATAAAACCCCAGAAAAACAACTAAATGAAGTGGAGATAGGCAACCTTCCAGAAAAAGAATTCAGAATAATGATAGTGAAGAAGATCCAGGACCTCAGAAAAAGAATGGAGGCAAAGATTGAGAAGATGCAAGAAATGTTTAACAAAGATCTAGAAGAATTAAAGAATAAGCAAACAGAGATGAACAATACAATAACTGAAATAAAAACTACACTAGAAGGAATCAATAGCAGAATAACTGAGGCAGAAGAACAGATAAGTGACCTGGAAGACAGAATGGTGGAATTCACTGCTGCGGAACAGAATAAAGAAAAAAGAATGAAAAGAAATGAAGACAGCCTAAGAGACCTCTGGGACAACATTAAACACAACAACATTCGTATTATAGGGGTCCCAGAAGAAGACAGAGAGAAAGGACCCCAGAAAATATTTCAAGAGGTTATAGTCAAAAACTTCCCTAACATGGGAAAGAAAATAGCCACCCAAGTCCAGCAAGGGCAGAGAGTCCCACACAGGATAAACTAAAAGAGAAACATGCCAAGACACATAGTAATCAAATTGGAAAAATTAAAGACAAAGAAAAATCATTGAAAGCAGCAAGGGAAAGATGACAAATAACATACAAGGGAAATCCCACAAGTTTAACAGCTGATTTCTCAGCATAAATTCTACAGGCCAGAAGGGAGTGGCAGGACATATTTAAAGTGATAAAAGGGAAGAACCTACAACCAAGATTACTGTACCCAGCAAGGATCTCATTCAGATTCAACAGAGAAAAATCAAAAGCTTTACAGACAAGCAAAAGCTAAGAGAATTCAGCACCACCAACAGCTCTACAAAAAATGTTAAAGGAACGTCTCTAAGTGGAAAACACAAAAGAAGAAAACGACCTACAAAAACAAACCCAAAACACTTAAGAAAATGGTAATAGTAACATACATGTCGATAATTACCTTAAATGTGAATGGATTAAATGCTCCAACCAAAAGACACAGGCTTGCTGATGGAAACAAAAACAAGACCCATATATATGCTGTCTACAAGAGACCCACTTCAGACCTAGGGACACATACAGACTGAAAGTGAGGGGATGGAAAAATATATTCCAAGCAAATGGAAATCAAAAGAATGCTGGAGTAGCAATACTCATATCAGATAAAATAGACTTTAAAATAAAGAATGTTACAAGAAACAAGGAAGGACACTACATAATGATCAAGGGATCAATCCAAGAAGGAGATATAACAATTATAAATATATATGCACCCAATATAGGATCACCTCAATACATAAGGCAACTGCTAAGAACTATAAAAGAGGAAATCGACAGTAACACAGTAAGAGTGGGGGACTTTAACACCTCACTTACAACAATGGAGAGATAATCCAGACAGAAAATTAATAAGGAAACACAAGCTTTTAAATGACACAATAGACCAGATAGATTTAGTTGATATTTATAGGACATTCTATCCAAAAACAGCAGATTACACTTTCTTCTCAAGTGCGCATGAAATATTCTCCGGGATAGATCACATCTTGGGTCACAAATCAAGCTTCAGTAAATTTAATAAAATTGAAATCATACCAAGCCTCTTTTCTGACCACAAAGCTAAGAAATTAGAAATCAATTACAGGGAAAAAAAGGTAAAAACACAGAAACATGGAGGCCAAATAATACATTACTAAATAACCAAGAGATCACTGAAGAAATCAAAGAGGAAATCAAAAAATACCTAGAGACAATGACAATGAAAACACAACGATCCAAAACCTATGGGATGCAGCAAACGCAGTTCTAAAAGGGAAGTTTATAGTTATACACCCTGCCTCAAGAAACAAGAAAAATCTCAAATAAGCAATGTAACCTTACACCTAAAGGAACTAGAAAAAGAAGAACTAATAAAACCCAAAGTTAGCAGAAGGAAAGAAATCATAAAGATCAGAGCAGAAATAAATGAAATAGAAATAAAGAAAACAATAGCAAAGATCAATAAAACAAAAAACTGGGTATTTGAGAAGATAAACAAAATTGATAAACCTTTAGCCAGACTCATCAAGAAAAAGAGGGAGAGGAATCAAATCAATAAAATTAGAAATGAAAAAGGAGAAGTTACAATAGACACCACATAAATACAAAGCATCCTAAGAGACTACTACAAGCAACTCTATGCCAATAAAATGGACAACCTAGAAGAAATGGACAAATTCCTAGAAAGGTATAACCCTCCAAGACTGAACCAGGAATAAAGAGAAAATATGAACAGACCAATCACAAGTAATGAAATTGAAACTGTAATTAAAAATCTTCCAACAAACAAAAGTCCAGGACCAGATGGCTTCACAGGTGAATTCTATCAAACATTTAGAGAAGACCTAACACATATCCTTCTCAAACTCTTCCAAAAAACTGCAGAGGAAGGATCACCTCAATCTCATTCTATGAGGCCACCATCACCCTGATACCAAAACCAGACAAAGATACTACAAAAAAAGAAAATTACAGACCAATATCACTGATGAATATAGATGCAAAAATCCTCAACAAAATACTAGCAAACAGAATCCAGCAACACATTAAAAGGATCATACACCATGATCAAGTGGGGTTTATCCCACGGATGCAAGGATTCTTCAATATATGCAAATCAATCAATGTGATATACCATATTAACAAATTGAAGAATAAAAACCATCTGATCATCTCAACAGAGGCAGAAAAAGCTTCTGACAAAATTCAACACAATTTATGATAAAAACGTTCCAGAAAGTGGGAATAGAGGGAACTTACCTCAACATAATAAAGGCCATATATGACAAAACCACAACAAACATCATTCTCAATGGTGAAAAACTGAAAGCATTTCCTCTAAGATCAGGAACAATGGCAATCAGAGAAGAAAAAGAAATAAAACGAAGACAAATTGGAAAAGAAGAGTTAAAACTGTCACTGTTTGCAGATGACATGATACTATACATAGAGAATCCTAAAGATGCCACCAGAAAAGTACTAGAGCTAATCAATGAATTTGGTAAAGTTGCAGGATACAAAATTAATGCACAGAAATCTCTTGCATTCCTATACACTAATGATGAAAAATCTGAAAGAGAAATTAAGGAAACACTCCCATTTACCATTGCAACAAAAAGAATAAAATACCTAGGAATAAACCTACCTAGGGAGACAAAAGACCTGTATGCAGAAAACTATAAGACACTGATGAAAGGAATTAAAGATGATACCAACAGATGGAGAGATATACCATGTTCTTGGATTGGAAGAATCAATATTGTGAAAATGACTATACTACCCAAAGCAATCTACAGATTCAATGCAAGCTCTATTAAATTACCAATGGTATTTTTTACAGAACTAGAACAAAAAAGCTTAAAATTTGTATGGAGACACAAAAGACCCCGAATAGCCAAAGCAGTCTTGAGGGAAGAAAACTGAGCTGGAGGAATCAGACACCCTGACTTCAGACTATAAAAAAAAGCTACAGTAATCAAGACAATATGGTACTGGCACAAAAACAGAAATATAGATCAATGGAACAGGATAGAAAGCCCAGAGATAAACCTACGCACCTATGGTCAACTAATCTATGACAAAGGAGGCAAGGATATACAATGGAGAAAAGACAGTCTCTTCAATAAGTGGTGCTGGGAAAACTGGACAGCTACATGTAAAAGAATGGAATTAGAACACTCCCTAACACCATATACAAAAATAAACTCAAAATGGATTCGAGACCTAAATGTAAGACTGGACACTATAAAACTCTTAGAGGAAAACATAGGAAGAACACTCTTTGACATAAATCACAGCAAGATCTTTTTTGATCCACCTCCTAGAGTAATGGAAATAAAAACAAAATTAAACAAATGGGACCTAATGAAACTTCAAAGCTTTTGCACAGCAAAGGAAACCATAATCAAGACGAAAAGACAACCCTTAGAATGGGAGAAAATATTTGCAAACAAATCAACAGACAAAGTATTAATCTCCAAAATATATAAACAGCTCATGCAGCTCAATATTAAAAAAACAAACACCCCAATCAAAAAATAGGCAGAAGACCTAAATAGACATTTCTCCAAAGACACACAGATGGCCAAGAGGCACATGACAAGCTGCTCAACATCATTAATTATTAGAGAAATGCAAATCAAAACTACAATGAGGTATCACCTCACACCAGTTAGAATGGGCATCATCAGAAAATCTAAAAACAACAAATGCTGGAGAGGGTGTGGAGAAAAGGGAACCAACCCTCTTACACTGTTGGTGGGAATGTAAATTGATATAGCCACTATGGAGAACAGTATGGAGGTTCCTTAAAAAACTAAAAATAGAATTACCATATGACCCAGCAACCCCACTACTGGGCATATACCCTGAGAAAACCATAATTCAAAAAGTCACATGCATCCCAATGTTTATTGCAGCACTATTTACAATAGCCAGGTCATGGAACCACCCTAAATGCCTATCGACAGATGAATGGATAAAGAAGATGTGGTACATATATACAATGGAATATTACTTAGCCATAAAACGGAATGAAATTCAGTCATTTGTAGAGACTTGGATGGACCCAGAGACTGTCATACAGAGTGAAGTAAGTCATAAAGAGAAAAACAAGTATCATATATTAACGCATGTATGTGGAACCTAGAAAAATGGTACATATGAACTGGTTTGCAGGGCAGAAATTGAGACACAGAAGTAGAGAACAAATGTATGGACATCAAGGGGAGAAAGCAGCAGGAGGTGGTGGTGGTGGTATGATGAATTGGGAGACTGGGATTGACAAGTTCACACTGATGTGTATAAAATGGATGACTAATAACAACCTGCTGTATAAAAAAATAAATAAAATTAATTTTTTTAAAAAAAACATTTAACAAAATCTATCACTCTTGTGGTAATAGCACTTAACAAACCAGGAATAGTAGCCAACGTCCTCAGCTTGATAAAGAGTATCTAGGAAAAATCTGCAACTAATATTATATTTAATGGTTTAAAAAATAATGTTTTCCCTCTAAGATTAAGAACAAAAAGGGTATCTACTCCCACTACTTCAACTCAACATTATACCAGGGGTACTAGCCAGGGTAATTAAGCAGAAAAAAAAATGAGGCAACCATATTAAAAAGGGAGAAATAAGACAATCTCTACTTGCAAATGACATATTATATATAGAAAACCCTACACAATATACACACATACACATAAAACTATGAAGATTAATAAAGTTCAACAAGTTTGCAGGATGTAAGACCAATATACAAAAATCAATTGTATTTCTAGACATTAACAATCAACAATACAAAAATGAAATTAAGAAAACAATTCCATGTATAACATCTTCAAAAAATAGAATACTTAGCAATTATATTTTATGAAACAAGTACAAGACTTATAGAACACAAAAATGTTGGGGGAAAATGGAAAAGCACTATATGATGGACTGAAATGATACAGACCAGCCTCCCCGTAACCTATTAGAAATACGCTCTATTATGTTCAAGAATGTAAAATAAAATATGAACATAGTAAAGCAAAAATAATATTTACAAAAAAATTTGGAAAATACAATATCTGAAACAAAAATGTTACTTAATATGAGTAACAGCAGTTTAACACCAGAGAAGAAAGGATAAATGTATTTATTTATTTATTTATTTTGATTTATTATTTTTGGCTGCGTTGGGTCTTCATTGCTGTGCACGGGCTTTCTCTAGTTGCGGCGAGCGGGGGCTACTTTTCGTTGCGGTGAGAGGGCTTCTCATTGTAGTGGCTTCTCTTGTTGCGGAGCACAGGCTGTAGGCATGCAGGCTTCAGTAGTTGTGGCTCAAGGGCTCAGTAGTTGTGGCTCACAGGCTCTAGAGCACAGGCTCAGTAGTTATGGCACACAGACTGAGTTGCTCCACGGCATGCGGGATCTTCCTGGACCAGGGCTTGAACCTGTGTACCCTGCATTGGCAGGCAGATTCTTAGCCACTGCGCCACCAGGAAAGCCCTTAGTGTACTTAAAATGATGGAAAAGAACTATCCAAAATGAAGTATAGAGAGAAGAAACTGAAAACTCTGAACAAAACTTCAGTAACCTCTGGAATAATATCAAACAGTCTAATATACATGAAATTGGAATTCCAGAATTGGGGGAAGGAGGCAAACAAAAAAATTTGAAGTAATAATGTCTGAATATTTTCCAAGTTTGATAAGAACTAAACAGACCTAAGAATCTCAACAGTATTTCTTCTCAAACAAAAGAAATAAAAAAGAATATAAAAGCACTTCACAATCAAATAGCTGAGAAGCAACAAAAAAGAGAAAATCTTAAAAGAAGCCAGATTTTTTAAATTACAGAAAGAAACCCAGAAAACACTTCCAGCATGACAACATGAGGAGCTCTGTGGACCTGCTCCCCAGTGAAACTGGTGAAAATTATTTTAAAAACAAGCATTTAATTTAAAGCCTCTGAAAATGGTCATAAGAGTATACAGAAAATGAAGAAACATCTATTCACGAAAATCTATGAATATTTGGTAAGAAAAGTGAGAATCTGTGGTATTTGAACCTGGATTGCTCCCTCCCTCCGTGTTCCCAGCTCAGCAAGGTTGATACTCCACTCCAGATAAGTGTACTCAAGAACACAGGGCTATCTTTCCACACAGGTTCCAGCTGGAGGGCTTAAATAGCTGTTGATAAAGCTACATTCTTGGTGAGTACAATTAGAAGGTGGGGACTCCCTTGTTCCACCCAGATACCACTCATGGAAGGAAGGGTCTACCTTGGTCATGGTACCACTGAGAATACTGAGACATCAATCACACTTTCCCTGGCTGGTAAGGTGGTGGTTCCATATCAGAAGAAAGACAGGAAAACCTCAGGTTATGGCTCTTCACTCCACTGAGGGTTCAACCCCTTCAGTGGGTTGTCACTGAGAGAAGCATGTCACTATCCCCATTCCCAGCTCCAGGGCCTTGGCTCAGAGATTTTGCCTGGAAGTGAAGGGGAAGCAGGTCATAAAATAGATACCTCCTAATCTTTTCCCAAAGGAATTGACTTCATTTGCAATAGAGCATGGAAAAGTTCAAGCCTAAGTGTGCCCTCAAAAATATTGGAGGTTGTGGTAGGGAGCAACTGTGAGGAAGATTCAGGGATTTGGTGAAGATTTGGGCTAAATCACAGACCGGCTAGTTTGAAGGAGAGAGCCAGGGAAGGAGACTGCTGGTAGAAGCCCTCCTAGGGTAGAATAACTATCAAACACTGACCCTGGAAACTGCTCTTTCAAGGGAGTCTGAATTTGATTAATCAGTAGAGCAATGTATACTTCCATGGCATTGTTGAAAACAATACACAATTAGCCAACAAAAAGTGAAAACTAACAGCTATGTGTGGCCAGAGAAAGACAGAAGAAAGCCATTTGAAAGCATGGCCTCCCAGGAAGACTTTGGGCACACCAAAAGCTGTGGCTCCTGGAGGAGCAACATCAAAGGCTTAACACTTCAGAGGGTGGGGGAGAGAAACAGGCTTCACTAAAATAATCTACCCAGTCACTAAACAAATAAACAAGCAAATAAAAATAACAAACTGGAAGGGGGAACAGGGCCTAGAGTTGCTAAAATATATTATCTAAAATGTTCAGATTCCAACAGAAAATTATGAGACATACAAAGAAACAAGAAAGTAGGACCCATACACTGGTTTTAAAAAACGCAGGCAACAGAAACTGCCTGTCAGCACAACCAAAACCAATCGAATTTAACAGAAAAAAACTTGAAAGTTGCCATTACAAATATGTTCAAAGAATTAAAGGAAATCATGCTTAAAGAAGTAAAGGAAGGTACAATGACCATGTCTCATCAGATAGATGAAAGGTTTAGAAATTATATATATAAAAAAAAGAACTAAATGGAAATTTTGGAGTTGAAAAGTACAAAAACTGAAATGGAAAATTCTCTAGAGAGGCTCAACAGTAGATTTGAACTGACAGAAGAAAGAACTAGCAAACTTGAAGGTAGGTTGATAGAATTTATGCAATCCAAAAAACAAATGGAAAAAAAAATGAAGAAAAAACCAGAGCCTTTGTTAAATATGGGACATGATTAAGTGGACCAATGCATGTGTAACGAAGAAGGAAGCACAAGAGAGAAAGAAGCACAAAAAATATTCAAGACCACAATAGCTGAAAGATTCCCAAACTGATTGAAAAACACCAATCTACACATCCAATAGTTCAAAGCACTTTAAGATAAATGCAAAGAGATTCAGAAACAGACACATGATAGCAAAAATACAGAAAGTCAACGACAAGGAGAAAATCTTGAATCAGCAAGAGTTAAAAACTGTCAACCAAGAATTCTAAATCCAGAAAAGCTATCTTTCAAATATCAAGATAAAATAAAGATATTTCCAGATATACAAAAACTGAGAGAATTTTTTAAGCAGACCTGTCCTATAAGAAATACTAATGGGACTTCCTCAGGTTGAAAGCAAGTAACCCCAGATGATGATTCAAATCCGTAAGGAAAAACAAAGAATACAAGTAAAACAAATTACGTAAGTATAAAAGATAGTATAAGTACATATTTTTCTCCCTCTTTCTCTTAACCAATAATAAAAAGAGATGTATAAAATAATATGTATAATACACATAATATACATCTATATTATATTTAATGCATAAAATAACATGTACAATAATGTATTGTTGGGCATCTAACATACAGAAATGTAAATATATTTTAAACATAAACGTAAGAGTACAAAGAAGAAAGGTGGAGGCAAAGCTGTACTGGGCTAAGGAAATGACTACAGATGGTAAAGTAATAATTATAACAATGTACTGTTGGGCTTGTAACATTAATATATGTAATATGTATAACAATAATACTGCAAAAAGGGGGAAAGGGTATAGAACTATATAGGAATAATGTTTCTATATCTCACTGGAATTAAGCTAGCATAAATCTGAAGCTATTTAAGTTAGGCTTCTCTCATAAGCCCTAGAATAAACACTGAAAAAAACTTTTTTAAAAATGGAAAAAAATCATTAAAGAAATGTAATTGCTTCATTAGAAAATATTCATTTAATGTAAAAGAAAGCAGTAAAAGAGGAAGAATAGAAGAACAAAAAAGACATGAGACATATAGAAAACAAAAAGTAAAATAGCAGACAGAAATAAAACTATATTAATAATACTAAAAGTGAATAAATGACCAGGACTTCGCTGGCAGTCCAGTGGTTAGGACTCCACACTTCCACTGCAGGGCCCCAGGCTTCAATCCCTGGTTGGGTAACTAAGATTCTGCATGCCGTGCAGTGCAGCCAAAGAAAAAAGAAATTCAGTTCAATCCTAATCAAAATCCCAGCTGGCTTCTTTATAGAAATTGATTTTGAAATGTACACAGAAATACAGAAAACATAGAGTATTCAAAATACTTTTGAAAAAGAAGAAAAAAGTAGAGAACTTATAATTAATACCTAATTTTAAAACTTACTGTAAAACTGCAGAAATCAAGATTATGGTATTGACATCAGAATAGATCTATAAATCAATGGAAAAGAATATAAAATCCAGAAATAGACCCACAAACATAGACTCAATTGAATTTCAATAAAGATGTCAAGATAATTTAATGGGGAAAAGACGGTATTTTCTTTTTTTTGTTTTTGGCTGTGTTGGGTCTTCATTGCTGCACACAGGCTTTCTCTAGTGTGGCGAGCAGAGGTTACTCTTCATTGAGGTACGTGGGCTTCTCAGTGCGGTGGCTTCTCTTGCTGTGGAGCACAGGCTCTAGGCGTGTGGACTTCAGTAGTTGTGGTGCATGGGCTCAGTAGTTGTGGCATGTGGGCGCTAGAGAACGCAGGCTTCAGTAGTTGCAGCGTGTGGGATCAGAAGTTGTGGCTCATGGGCTCCAGGTGCGTGGGCTTCAGTAGTTGTGGCACATGGGCTTAGATGCTCCTCAGCATGTGGGATCCTCCCGGAGCAGGGATCAAACCCATGTCCCCTGCATTGGCAGGAGGATTCTTAACCACTGCACAAACAGGGAAGTCCCAATGATGGTATTTTCAATCAATGATGTTGGTACAGCTTGATACCCACATGGAAAAAATCGAACCATGACTCATATTCCACACCATATGTTAAAATTATGTATGATGGGTAATGGACCTAAATGTAAAAGCTGAAACTATAAAACGTCTAGAAGAAAATATAGGCACGAGTCTTTGTGACCATGGAGTAGGCAAACAAAAAGATAGACAAGACCTTAAAAAGAATGAACCTTAAAAGAAAAAATTGATAGACTGGAATTCAATAGAATTTAAAATGCCTGCTCCTTGAAAGACATGGTTACAAAAAGTGAAAAGTCAAGGCACATACTGGGAGAAAATATTGCAAAACATTTTGCAGATAAAAGACTTTTAGCCAAAATATATAAAGACAGCTTAAAACTCAATAATAAGAATTTTATAATAATATAGCCCAATAAAATAAATCCATTATAATTAATAAGAATAAAAAACACAACTTAAAATATAAAAATTACTAGAACAGACACTTTATTTTTAAGAAGATACATGGGTGGAAAGTAATACATTAGAAGATGTTCAGCATCATTAGTCATCAGTGAAGTACAAATTAAAACCACAATGAAACAACCAATGGGTCACTGAAGAAATCAAAGAGGAAATAAAAAAATATCTGGAGACAAATGAAAATAGAAACACAATGATCCAAAATATTTAGGGAAAACAAACTTTTGTTTACCAAAGGGGAAAGGGGGTTGGGGGATAACTTGGGAGTTTGAGATTAACAGATGCAAACTACTATATATAAATTAGATAAACAACAAGGTCCTACTGTAGAGCACAGGGAACTATATTCAATATCTTGCAATAAACAATAATGGAAAAGAATATGAAAAAGAATATTTATATATATGTATAACTGAATCACTTTGCTGTACACCAGAAACTAATACAACATTGTAAATCAACTATCCTTCAATAAAATATATATATATATGAGATACAGTAAAAGCAGTTCTAAGAGATAAATTATAGTGATACAAGCCTACCTCAGGAAACAAGGAAATCCTCAAATAAGCAATTTAACCTTACAGCTAAAGGAACTACAAAAAGAAAAACAAAATCTAAAATTAGTAAAAGGAAAGAAATAAATATCAGAGTGGAAATAGAGATTTAAAAATTAATAGAAAAGATCAGTGAAAACAAGAGTTGGTTCTTGGAAAAGATAAACAAAATTGATAAACCTTTAGCCAAACTCATTAAGAAAAAAAGAGAGGGCCCAAATAAATAAAATCAGAAATAAAAGAGAAGTTACAACTGACTCATAGAAATACAAAGGATCACATGGCATTGTTACCAACAATTATAAGACAATAAAATGGACAACCTAGAAGAAATGGACAGATTTTGAGAAATGTACAATCTGCCAAGACTGAATAGGGTAAATATAAAATATGAACAGACCAATTATCAGTAAAGTAATTGAATCAATAATTTTAAAACTCCCAACAAACAAAAGTCCAGGACCAGACAGATTTGTAGGTAAATTCTACAAAACACTTAAGAGTTAACACCTATCCTCAAACTATTCCAAAAAATTGCAGAGGAAGGAATGCTTCCAAATTCATTACATGAGGCCAGCATCACCCTGATACCAAAACCAGAAAAAGACAACAGAAAAAAAGAAAATTACAGCCCAATATCACTGATGAACATAGATGCAAAAATCCTCAACAAAATATTATCAAACTGAATTTAACAATACATTAAAAGGATCATATACCATGATCAAGTGGGATTTATCCCAAGGATGCAAGGATGATTTAATAACTGTAAATCAATCAATGTGATACACCATATTAATGGAATGAAGAATAAAAACCATCTGATCATCTCAATAGGTGCAGAAAAATCTTTTGGCACAATGCAAATTCCATTTATGATAGGAACTGTCAAAAAAATGTGTATAGAAGAAACATACTTCAACATAATAAAGGCTATATTACACAGCCAATGTCATACTCAATGGTGAAAATCTGAAAGCATTTCCTCTAAGATCAGGAGCAAGACAAGGATGCCCACTCTCACCACTTTTATTCAACATAGTATTGGAAGTCCTAGCCACAGCAAACAGACAAGAAAAAGAAATAAAGGGCATCCAAATTGGAAAGGAAGAAGTAAAACTGTCACTGTTTGCAGATGACATGATAACCCATATAGAAAATCCTAAAGACACCACCAAAATAGTGTAAGAAGTAATAAATAAATTCAGGGAAGTTGTAGGATGCAAAATTAATATACAGAAATCTGTTCTGTTTCTACATGTTAATTATGAACTATCAGAAGGAGAAGTTAAGAAAACAGTCCCATTTACAACTGCATCAAAAAGAATAAAATACCTAGTAATAAATCTAGCCAAGGATGTAAAAGACCTGTACTCTGAAAACTATAAGACATTGATGAAAGACATTGAATCAACACAAACAAATGGAAAGATATACCAGGCTCATGAAGTAAAAGAATTAATACTGTTAAAATGACCATACTTCCCAAGGCAATCTACATATTCAGTGCAAGCCTCCCAAAGCATCAATGGCATTTTTCATAGAACTAGAACAATTAATTCTAAAATTTGTATGGAAACACAAAATACCCCATATATTGTTTCCCTAATTACCTACTCTTCAGCCATTTGGGGTTTATTTGACGTTCTCTGAACACCTCTAAATACTTTTGGCCTTTTCTTATGTTACATTTCCTCTCTTCTCCAACTATAAACATCTACTTCAAAGTCCAGCCCACTTTTCACTTTTTCTAGAAACCTCCACCAATTTCCAAAAGCAAAAGTAACCATTCCTTCTTGTGAGCTTCCACAACACTTTGTCCCTATCTCCATTCTAGTACTAATCTCAATATATTACAGTTGTTATTTCGATGTCTGGCTTCCATGCCAAATACAAGCTCTTGAGGATAATGCTTACGTATTATTTATTTTTGCATCACCAAAATCTTGCTATGTCTCTGAATGTGATGAAAGATATTTTTGTTGAATCAATGAATGAGTTAAATGAATGACTAGGGAAATGATTAGATGAACATACGAGTTTACTAAAATGATGTTTTGAATAAGAAATTCTGTTAACTTAGACTGAAGCATTTATTTTTTAGAACAAAAAGCTCTTAATTTTAAAAAGAAATTCAAAGACATTAATGAAAAACAGAATTAACACTTACCTCTGTATATTCATCAAAAGTATGATCTTCTGCCTGAAAAGTCTCTATCAGCTTAACTGCAGTCCCATCAAGGAGCCAATTGTATTTTTCAACTGAAAATTAATAATCTAACTTAAATCTCAGTAACACCCTCTTAAAAAGGTAAAGTGCTTGTTTTATATAGTCATAGAATGGAGTAGCCTATTCAATTAAATATTATTAATAGACTATTAACATACACTAACAGGAACAGACAGAATAACATAAAATAGACTTAATAAGCAAACCAGGTTAAATGCAAACTTTTAAAATAAAGATAATAGGGTATGTAAAATAACTTAGAGGTACAGATAAGCCAGTCAATAAAAGGTTTTGGTTAATAGAATGTCAAATAACAACTATCTATCCTGAGCCCATAACACACTTGAGGAGGCTACTGAGCTGCAGACTCTTCAAAACTATTCTTAGAAATTACCTTGCTTTTGCCCTTGATTTAACTTTCTCCTTATGCCAACAACTCTTCTCTCTATATTTTGGCTTTATGACCCTGCTCCAGTTAACATTCACCCTTTGGACTGAACAACAGAATTCAAGTTTCTTGGGTTGGATCCATGACTCTGCCAAAAGCCATGCCTATGCTCACTTCTGGCTCTCTGCTCTTTCATGACAGATCCAGACAACCAAATAACTGACCAAATTCTAGTAAAAATAAAATGGCATCATTTTATGGCAAAAAAAAAGATATAATATTATGTGTCATATATACCATATGTCTCATAATGTTTTCTTGCACCTTCTAAGTTATGATGTATTGCCACCTTCAGTGTATCAAGAGCCCATTGTAACACATGTTCAGGAAGCTCTGTGTCAAGACTCACAGTTGTTGAAGTTCCTGATAGCCAAGAGGGTACTGTTTGGACATTCTAACATAAATAAAAATGACAATTCATGAAATAAATAACTGTGCAATTGATCTATATGTAGATCTTATACTATACTTTTAAAAATTCATTTCAGATTTCAGCAGTCCAAGAAAAGATAACTTGATGCAAAATAATGATTTAAAATTTGTCTGTAGTCTAATATAAAACCTTAGTTGGGTTAGCTTTCTATCATTCAACAAATATTTATTGAGGAAATATAATGTTGAAATGATTATACTAGAAAGCTCTAGAAAGAACAAACATGACTTGGATCTTGTCCTTAAGAAGTTCACAACTCAGTAGGGAACATGAGACATACACAAAAATATCAATAACTGCAATAAATCAATAACTGCAATAAAAGTTATAAGAAGAAAAAAGTCATCTCAAGCCAGGAAACTTTCTCAAAGAGAAAGTACTTTTAACTTAAAATAACCTGAAGGATGGAAAGAAAACAACGAGTTATAACATTTAATGTACATATACACTTTATAGAGCTTCAAGTCAATTTAAAAGTTCAAAAAAGGGCCATATAAAGAAACCCAATGGGCAGAGTCACAGATGTAGAAAACAAACTTATGGTTACCAGGGGGTAAGGAGGAGGGAGGGATAAATTGAGAGATTGGGATTGATATATACACACTACTATATATAAAAGATAACTAATAAGGACCTACAGGGAATTCTACTCAATACTCTGTAATGACCTATATGGGAAAAGAATCTAAAAAAAAAGACTGGGTATGCGTATATGTATAACCAATTCACTTTGCTGTACACCTGAAACTAATGCAACATCGTAAACCAACTATACTCTAATAAAAATTTTTAAAAAAAGAAACCCAATGGATAAGAATAAAGAAATACCTGCAGAGCTTCAGCTATTCGCTCAACCAAACCCAAAACAACATCTTCCAAATCTTGAAAAGTAGGATAAAATTCCATTTTATCATCATCAAACGTCAATTCCATCTTAAATATCGGCAGCCCTCGTTGATCTTCTTGGTCAAAGAGTTTTACAAATCCTTCTACAGTTCTCTTTAAGAGCTCTTTTAGCTGCATGATGCCATAAGTTATTATTACTTTAGAAAGTACAAACTGAACCTTTAACTAAAATCAGTAACCTATTGCCTATAATTAATTCACTCTACCAATCCATTTAGTCCTGAAAATTATCTTCATTCAGCACAATATGTTCTTGATAAATATAGTCTAAAATAAATAGGACAATATATACAAACTTTAATTTTTCTATGGAATATCAACAATCTTAAAATGGCAACTCAGAATCTTCTACATCCTTTAGTAATTCTGTCCCTGGTACAGAAAAAGTTCCAGAAGACCCAACAATACGGTAAAGATTGAGAGGAGGAGAGGCCTGAAACCTAAGTTTGGGGGTGTCATGAGGTGACATGTATACAGGGCAAGGGACAGTAGTGTACTAGAGCTAGCTCCTACAATTATAAGAGCCAATTGTTAAACATTCAAGAATTTTGTGAGCCAGATACTAAACTCTTGGATGCTTGAAAATCACCATGGTGGGAATATTTACCCCATGGAAACTGGCAAACACTACAAACCAGGGCTTTTTCTCCTGGGGTCAGATTTCCAGCACTTCACTAGGTGAGAGTGAAGCCACTGGAACTTAGAAACGTGCACTGTAAGTTACCAAAGTATGAATAATGCTTTCTTATGCAGAACCAACTATTAGAAATTTAAGCAAGGTACACAAACATATATCTAAATAATCTTCAAAACATTCCTCAACTCTTTACTTCTTATCATATAATCATAGTCCTCTTAAGAGGATAAAAGTAAAAAGGAAATCATGTATATTTGTTACAGTATTACATACCAGATACATATATATATATAAATTCCCTTTAAAAATGGCAAAATTCGGGCTTCCCTGGTGGCGCAGTGGTTGAGAATCTGCCTGCCAATGCAGGAGACACAAGTTCGAGCCCTGGTCTGGGAAGACCCCACATGCTGCTGAGCAACTAGGCCTGTGAGCCACAACTACTGAGCCTGCGCGTCTGGAGCCTGTGCTCCACAACAAGAGAGGCCGTGATAGTGAGAGGCCCGCGCACCGTGATGAAGAGTGGCCCCCGCTTGCCACAACTAGAGAAAGCCCCCGCACAGAGACGAAGACCCAACACAGCCAAAAATAAATATAAAAATAAATAAATTAATTTTAAAAATACAGCAGGCTTGGAAGTCCTTCTACCTGTGTTTAAAAAAAAAAGGCAAAATTCATGGAATCTTTGGAGGTCTTTACCAAAAGGAAAAGTTTTTATTCAAAACTATTTTTCTAGGATTACATTTCTACAATAGTAAAAATTCAAGGAGCCCATAAAATAATTGTATAAAATTCATATTCTCTTTCTGTTTGTCATTTAAAGACGATCAATAACGTTTCGAACCAAGATTTTATTGAGAACAAAACAAGAATCAATTAACTTGTAATTTCATAAGTTCAAAAATATGTTCACTAGGATAGTACTTTTGTTAATTTACTCCAATAAAGCTATAGATAATTAGCTTTTAGCCTTTAAGCATGAATCCAGTAATCAATCATAATATTGACACATACTTCTAGACTTACCTCTCGTTTTATTTTTTATTTTTATTATTTTTAGATTTTATTTATTTATTTATTTATTGGCTGTGTTGGGTCTTCATTGCTGCGCACGGGCTTTCTCTAGTCGCAGCAAGTGGGGGCTACTCCTCGTTGTGGCGTGCGGGCTTCTCACTGCAGTGGTTTCTCTTGTTGCAGAGCAGGGCTCTAGGCACACAGGCTCAGTAGTTGTGACTCACTGGCTCTAGAGCACAGGCTCAGTAGTTGTGGCGCACAGGCTTAGTTGCTCCGTGGCATGTGGGATCTTCCCAGACCAGGGCTCGAACCCATGTCCCCTTCAGTGGCAGGCAGATTCTTAACTGCTGCACCACCAGGGAAGCCTTTACCTCTCATTTTTAGACTGCTTCCAGAAATGAAGCATTTTTCTGCTAAAGTTATTTAAACAAACTTATAGTAAAAGTCTTTCTTAATTTATTTCAACATAATTATATAGCACTATATCTAAAGAAGATTTATTTAAAATACTAAAGTAACTTCAATAACATTATCATTTAAAATATACAAAACCTATTTACCTGATTTGACATAAGTGTGGAAACACAGTTATAAAATGCATCCAGTTTCTCAGGTTTAATGCCTTCTAGTGACTCCTTCTTGGTAAAGAGACTTATAACCTTTGGATACCAAGTGTTCATTATCTTCTCTTCTGCCTTTCTAGCTTGTATTGATAAATCATTTTTCAGTGATCCACAATCAATTGGGCCTTTACCTCTATTTATGAAAAAAAATGATTTAAAGCAAACAATAGATATTGGTCATGATATAAAATTATTGAAACAAGATAAATTAAAATTATTTTTAACCTAAGAAAAGTCCTGAGTATTTATCAGTTTTTTAAATTATATAGTCAAAATATAGACTCAAGCAGGAGACATTCAAATTTTAAATGTTAATTAATAAATATGGGATTTTACCTAATTCCAGTTAAGTCTAGCAAAACTGTATTGGCAAATGTTGTATAACCAAGGTCCAATAACATTTTCATAGTTGGATGAACAATGTACAAACTAGCTAATATTTGTTTTCTTGTCTGCAGATAGTTAGAATGCCAAAGCTTAGAATAATCCAGGCCTCTGGAAAAGCAAAACACCATATCAAACAGGATTCAAATGATACATTCTAAATTTTAGGAAATAATATTTATGGCATGGAATTAGTATCAAAGTGAGAAGACTGGGGATTGAGAAGAGAGAAATATACTCAGCAATGGGAAACTTAGGAGATAAGCATGTAATAAAAATACATCAAGATCTTGAGAGTTCATTATCTTCGGAGACATCAGAGATCATTTGTGTGTAAGGCAGGCTGATGGGCCAGGCATGAGTTCCCTAACTTCCACTGTGCTCTGGCTCAGTTACCCTGGGTAGAGATAAACAAACTCAGTCCTTAGGATTGGAGAGAAGAGACGGAGAAATCTGTCTGGCATACTCCAAAGCTTACTTAAGTCCGAGTTGAGTTATACATCCATAAATGTTCCCACTAATTGCATAAGCAACAACTAGATAAGTTCAATGTAGAGGATACCTTTGGGGAAAAACAAAAACTGTAGTACTATTTTTTTTTTACATGTTTTCAAAACACTTTTGAGCTTCATAGTTGTAGCCTTGAATGAAAGATCTGTTTATTTTCAATCTGTTATCAAAACCTAGATACAGTACTGTTTTATAAAAATTTTACTTACACAGGGGATTCAGGTAAATGGCCTCCTTCATCTTCAAGCCATTTAACTGGAGGTCTCACAAGAACACTCCTCACTCAAAAAAAAAAAAAAAGTATATATATACATATATTTTATAGATAGATAGATAGATAGGTTAATGCTTCTTGAAAATCCTTGCAAGACTTAACTGAAATCAAAGTTTCTAACTTTTGATAATGGATAGTATAGTTTAATATGAATCAAAATGAGTATAAGAAAAAAATCCCTTATGTGAAACAAAATCATGCTCTTGGTACAATTTCAGCCCTGCTTTGGTGGTGAATTCAGATACAGTAAAGCTTTAATAAGTTCTCAGTTTTTCTCATCCTATCTATTCAAAGGTCACTGGCATGGTCACTTAAAACAATTAATCCAATTAAAAATTGCAAAGGTTAAATCCCTAATAAATCTCCCCAAACACATTAATATTTTCTTATAATCCTGTAAATAGTATAACCATAAAGACAAAGTAAAAAATTAAAAAGCTATTAAGCACATAAAAATTACAAAAAGTACCCTTAAAAACAGTGTCCTTAAATTACAAAGATTTGACTAGGTTATAGGCTCAAAGTTAAAACTTTATAAATATCTAAGAAATATATATAGCTAAACGTATAATGTTCATTATTCATATTTCTACTTTCGATTGGGAGAGGTGGGGGAACAAGCAAGCTTGGTGTGTGTTAAATGCCACTTACCCAAATATCTCTTCATGCTTTTTTCAAAATCACTTGACACCTCATTTATGAGACTTTGAATGAGTTCTTCTCTTTCTTTCCCTTCCTTTAAAGACTCAGGTATCAGCATTAACATGTGATCCAGCCATTCCTGCTGAATAGGTACTATGGGACTACTCTCTACACATTGTTTCAAATAAATATAGTTGAACTGAGAATGTAATAAGAAAAAATTAAATGTTCTAAATGGTGTAGCATTTCAATGATACATGTGAAATGTAGCATTCCAGAGTAAAAATATCATGAAAAATAACATGTTTTCAGAATAAAAATATTTTATCCAAAAGTACAACCTACAAAGAAACTATTTTACATTTTCATTTATGATGAGTTCTCTCCAAATTAATGTTCTTAGTATACTCTTCACTTTCTCAAGGCAAAACAAACATCCTTAATCTAACTTACTATTCCTTCATTTAACAAATATTCATTAATTCAACAAATATTCAGGTATTGTTCCAAATGCTGAGGATATAGTAATAAACAAAACAGGCAAAGCCCCACTCTCTTGGAGATACTATTCTGGTATAATAGCATCATAATATAATTTCATAAATTCTCCCATAACAATGAGTAGTCTGACAAAAATAGACATGAACAAATGGAAAGACAGTACTTGATCTTGGTAAAGATATTTTAACATCATGAAAATTTAAAGTTGTCCCAAAATCAATTTAATGCAATACCAATAAAAATATCTACACACATTTTTAAGAAACTAGACAAGTAGAGACTAAAGTTCAAGTGGAAAAATAAATAGCCAAGAAATCCCTGAGAAAGAATATTTGTAAGGAAGAACTATTCCTAGGAGACATTAAAACATACTATAAAGTCTCCCTGATGAGAATAGTGTGGTACAGGTACATGAATAGACACACCACTGGGAAAAAAAGAAAAATAGGAAGTCCAGAAATAGCTTCAGTCCATAGGAAAATGTAGCATATGATAAATGTGGCACCCCAAATCACTGAAGCAAAGATAAAGATTTTAGTAAATATTTCTGGGACAACTGGTTAGCCATTTGGGAAAAGATAAATTTAACACATATCTTCCAACATACACAATAATAAATTCCAAATAGATCAGAAATTTAATTAAACTAAATGATAAAACTATACAAGGCCAGAAAAAACCTGATAAAATTCTTCTATAATTAAGCATAGGGAAAGACTTTATAACTATGATTCAAATTCCAGGTACAAAAAAGGAAAAAATGATTGACAAATTCTGACTTCATAAAATTTAAATGTTTACATGTTTTAAAAACATCATAATAAAAAAGGTCAAAAGACTACTGACAATCTGGGAGAAAATATTTGCAAAGTATATCTCAAATAAAAGGGAAAGAATGCTTAAAAATTTAGGAGATGGGTGAAACTTGAGGACATTATGCTAAATGAAATAGGCCAATGACAAAAAGATAAACACCTTATGATTCCACTTATATGAGGTATCTACAGTAGTCAAATTAATAAAACAGAAAATAGAATGCCACTTGCCAGGGACTAGGGGGAAAAGGAAATGGAGAGCTGTTTCACGAGCGTAGAGTTTCAGTTTTGCAATATGAGAATATTCTGGAGATTGGTTGCACAATGTGAAAATACTTAACACCACTGAACACGACACTTTATTTATTTTTTAAAAAAAAATATTTATTTTTGGCTGTGTTGGGTCTTTGTTTCTGTGCGAGGGCTTTCTCTAGTTGCGGCAAGCGGGGTCCACTCTTCATCGCGGTGCGCGGGCCTCTCACTATCGCGGCCTCTCTTGTTGTGGAGCACAGGCTCCAGACGCGCATGCTCAGTACTTGTGGCTCACGGGCCTATTTGCTCAGCGGCATGTGGGATCTTCCCAGACCAGGGCTTGAACCCATGTACCCTGCATTAGCAGGCAGATTCTCAACTACTGCGCCACCAGGGAAGCCCCTATTTATTTCTTTTTAATTAATTTATTTATATATTTTTGGCTGCAATGGGTCTTCATTGCTGCGCACAGGCTTTCTCTAGTTGCCGGGGGCTACTCTTCATTGCGGTGTGCAGGCTTCTCATTGCGGTGGCTCCTCTTGTTGCGGAGCACGGGCTCTAGGCATGCAGGCTTCAGTAGTTGTGGCACATGGGCTCAGTAGTTGTGGTGGCACAGGCTTAGTTGCTCCATGGCATGTGGGATCTTCTGGGACCAGGGCTCGAACCTGTGTCCCCTGCATTGCCAGGTGGATTCTTAACCACTGTGCCACCAGGGAAGTCCTGAACAGTACATTTTAAAATAGTTATGATGGTGGGACTTCCCTGGTGGTGCAGAGTAGGTTTCTCACATGTTATGGGTTAGCAATTTTAAAAGTTTATGTGTATTCTAGAATTTAACAAAATAAGTAAATATACTGTGGTTCATAAAAGCTAGGTTTCTGACTGGGAGAGAAGGGAGCAACAAATAAGGAAAGAGGGAAGACTAGAATGAACCCAGTGATATTAAATTGGAATAGGAGGCATAAGTGTAAACTCATGGTTTTTAAGATAGATAGATGATAGAAGGAAAGATGGATGGATAGATAGATAGATAAATTATGTTTCCTCAAGGATGAATAAGAAAGTCCATGTTGGTGAAGCATAAAATATGATACAGAGCGTGGTGAGAGGAGAGGCAGGAGAATAGGTAGGAGTCATATTACAGAAAGCCTTGCATACACATTAAGATTTAATTCTGTATGTTATGGGAAGCCACTGATGGCTATTGTAGTCAAGGGGAAAGAGGAAGACCTGATGTAAGCCTAGGACAAAAAGAGGACTGATTGGAGAAATATTCGTAGCATTTGGGGACTAATTGTATGGCAGAGAGAGGGGGAAAAAGAAGTTAAGACTCAGGTGTATTAAGCATGAGTGATTGGGTAAATAGTGATAACCAGAAGAGAGAATAAGGAGGAAGAGACGTCTTATGGAAGAAGCTGATAAGTTCATTTTTTCTGACATGTTGAATTTGAGGTATTTGTGCATCAAAATCTATGGGAGTCATCAAAATATGGAAGGTACTGGAAATCAGAAGAGAATCATCCAGGAAGATTCAAGGAAAGAGAACATTGGGCCACAGTTACACAGGGAAGCGAAACTCATGAAGATGACAGAGAAATAATATTTAGAGAACTAGAAAAATATGTATAAGGGCATTTAAAAGGAAATGAATATTCAGCAGTGTCAAAATTCAGCTGGAATTGTCACTATTTTTTATTTTAGCCATACTAATGGGTATGTAGTGATAACTCATCACAGTTTTAATTTACATTTCCCTAATGGTTAATAAGGTGGAGCATCTTTGATGTGCTTATTTGCCATCCATATATCCTCTTTGGTAAAATGTCTAGTCATGTCTTCTACTCATTTTCTAATTGGATTTTTTGTTTTTATCCTGTTGAGTTTTGAGAGTTCTTAAATATTCTAGATATAAGTCCTTTGTTGGATATGTGATTTGTGAACATTTTCTTGCAGTATGTAGCATGTCTTTTCATCCTTTTAACAGAATCTTTCATCTAGCTATAGTTTTTAATTTTTATGAAATAAAATTTATTGGTTTTTTTATGGATTGTGCTTTTTATTTATTTTTTGGCCGTGCTGCGCAGCATGCAGGATCTTAGTTCCCCGAACATGGATTGAACTCATGCCCACTGCAATGGAAGTGCAGAGTCTTAACCACTGAACAGCCAGGGAAGTCCCAGACTGATTTTTTAAATTGAGGTACAGTTGATTTACAATATATATTAGTTTCAGATGTACAACGTAGTGATTCAAAATTTTTATAGATTATACTCCATTTAAAGTTATAAAATATAGGCTATATTCCCTGTGCTATACCATGTATCATTATAGCTTATTTATTTTATACATAGTAGTTTGTACCTCTTAATCCCCTACCCCTATCTTGCCCCTCCTCCCTTTCCTCTCCCCACTGGTAACCACTAGTTTTTTCTCTGTATGTGTCAGTCTGTTTCTCTTTTGTTATACTCCTTCATTTGTTTTATTTTTTAGATTCCGCATATAAATGATAACATACAGTATTTACCTTTCTCTGTCTGACTCATTTCTCTATGCATAATACTCTCCAGGTTTATCTTTGTTGTTGCAAATGGAAATTTTTCATTCTTTTTTATGGCTGAGTTATTCCCTTACATATATATATATATATGTATATAAATTATATATATGTATATAAATTCACATCTTCCTTATCCACATCTTGGCTTTTGTAAATAATGCTGTTGTGAACATTAGGGTACATTTATCTTTTTGATTAGTGTTTTTGTTTTCTTTGGCTATATACCCAGAAATGGAATGGCGGGGTCATATGTAGTTCTATTTTTAGTTTTTAGCGGGACCTCCACACTGTTTCCCATAGTGGCTGCACCAATTTATGTTCCCACCAACAGTGTACAAGGGCTCCCTTCTCTCTACATCCTCACCAACATTAGCTATTTGTGGTCATTTTTTTTAAAACATCTTTATTGGAGTATAATTGCTTTACAATGGTGTGTTAGTTTCTGCTTTATAACAAAGGGAATCAGCTATGCATAAACATATATCCCCATATTCCCTCCCTCTTGCATCCCCCTCCCACCCCTCTAGGTGGTCACACAGCACTGAGCTGATCTCCCTGTGCAATGCAGCTACTTCCCACTAGCTATCTATTTTACATTTGGTAGTGTATATATGCCCATGCCACTCTCTCACTTCGTCCCAGCTTACCCTTCCAACTCCCCATGTCCTCAAGTCCACTCTCTGCATCTGCGTTTTTATTCCTGTCCTGCCCCTAGGCTCTTCAGAACCTTTTTATTTTTTTTCGATTCCATGTATATGTGTTAGCATATGGTATTTGTTTTTCTCTTTCTGACTTACTTCACTCTGTATGACAGACTCTAGGTCCATCCACCCAACTACAAATAACTCAATTTCATTTCTTTTTATGGTTGAGTAATATTTCATTGTATATATATGCCACATCTTCTTTATCCATTCATCTGTCGATGGACACTTAGGTTGCTTCCATGTCCTGGCTATTGTAAATAGAGCTGCAATGAACACTATGGTACAAGACTCTTTTTGAATTATGGTTTTCTCAGGTTATATGCCCAATAGTGGGATTGCTGGGTCGTATGGTAGTTCTATTTGTAGTTTTTTAAGGAAACTCCATACTGTTCTCCATAGTGGCTGTATCAATTTACATTCCAACCAACAGTGCAAGAGGGTTCCCTTTTCTCCACACGCTCTCCAGCATTTATTGTTTGTAGATTTTTTTATGATGGCCATTCTGACTGGTGTGAGGTGATATCTCATTGTAGTTTTGATTTGCATTTCTCTAATGATTAGTGATGTTGAGCATTCTTTCATGCATTTGTTGGCAATCTGTATATCTTCTTTGGAGAAATGTCTATTTAGGTCTCTGCCCATTTTTGGATTGGGTTGTTTGTTTTTTTGATATTGAGCTGCTTACAAAATTTGGAGATTAATCCTTTTTCAGTTGCTTCATTTGCAAATATTTTCTCCCATTCTGAGGGTTGTCTTTTCATTTTGTTTATGGTTTCCTTTGCTATGCAAAAGCTGTTAAGTTTCATTAGGTCCCATTTGTTTATTTTTATTTCCATTTCTCTAGGAGGTGGGTCAAAAAGAATCTTGCTGTGATTTATGTCATAGAGTGCTCTGCCTATGTTTTCCTCTAAGAGTTTGATAGTGTCTGGCCTTACATTTAGGTCTTTAATCCATTTGGAGTTTATTTTTGTCTATGGTGTTACAGAGTGTTCTAATTTCATTCTTTTACATGTAGCTGTCCAGTTTTCCCAGCACCAATCATTGAAGAGGCTGTCTTTTCTCCATTGCATATTCTTGCCTCCTTTATCAAAAATAAGGTGACCATATGTGTGTGGGTTTATCTCTGGGCTTTCTATCCTGTTCCATTGATCTATATTTCTGTTTTTGTGCCAGTACCATACTGTCTTGATTACCGTAGCTTTGTAGTATCGTCTGAAGGCAGGGAGCCTGATTCCTCCAGCCCTGTTTTTCTTTCTCAACATTGCTTTGGCTACCTGCCCCAGTGATAAGGAGGTTGAAATAGCATATAGTGATGTAGCCAAAAGATTTACCAAATAAAATAGCACTTACGAGAGAGATGTCTTCACATCTTCCCCTGACTAAGAACATGATTTTCCTAACACACTGCTCCTCTTCCTATAGAGTAGAAACTTTTTTTTGCACAAACATGCAGTTATTCCAGATTACTATAAAGGATAGACAAGGTATAGTAGCTATCATTAAATATATACTCTTAAGCAGTGTCATTTTAAAATTGTTTTACCCTGCTTACCTCCCCTACCCTGTATCCTCCTCTCCTCTAATCTGGACACACTCCATAAAAAATTTTCACTTTAAAGGTAGTTTGCCATCTCTCTAGAGACCTCACCACTGTTTCCATTCACTGTTTATAGATGGCAGAACTATTGAGGTGCACTGTTTAACTGTTAAAATAGTAACCACAACCTCATCAGGCCCAAAATGGAGCACAATGCACAGTACAAGGAATATTTATGTATTTTTGGAATTTTATAATATTTAGTAAGAGTATATGAAAGTATTGCTACGGTATCAAAATATATTGTTTCAATTTAATCTATCCTGGATATGTACTAAAGGATGTTACCACAAGAGAACAGAGCCTTCTACAGAAAGTCTCTACAGATTTTGCTATTTTACTTTGTATGTGGATTTTTACTTTTGCCTAAACGCGTTTATACTTCATATCAATTATAACATCTGACACTATGTAGAAGCTAAAAATTTAGAGGGAGGAACATTATTTTCAAGATCTTCTTCAAGCCTGTTATGCATATTAAGAGAAACCAATCGGCACCTGATACTCACTGTCTAAATATGTTACTAGTAATATGTATTTTGCCCAGTTCCATTCATTTGGAACATAACTGTTTTCTTCTTTTATTTTAAAAATGCTCCTTTTTAAGGTAAGCATCAGCCTTGTTGTTTGTAGATCTTTTGAGCAACACTACGTAAAATTATATTTAGTTGATTTAGCTATAGCAGTACAATGATAAGTAATATAAAAATTAACCTAAGGGGGAAAAAAAAAAGATTGCTTTGGCTATTTGGGCCTCTTTTGTGTTTCCATACAAATTGTGACATTTTTTGTTCTAGTTGTGTGAAAAATGCCAGTGGTAGTTTGATAGGGATTGCACTGAATCTAGATTGCTTTGGGTAGTATAGTCATTTTCACATGTTGATTCTTCCAATCCAAGAACATGGTATATCTCTCCATCTGTTTGTATCATCTTTAATATCTTTCATCAGTGTCTTATACTTTTCTGCATACAGGTCTTTTGTCTCCCTAGGTAGGTTTATTCCTAGGTATTTTATTCTTTTTGTTGCAATGGTAAAAGGGAGTGTTTCCTTAATTTCTCTTTCAGATTTTTCATCATTAGTGTATAGGAATGCAAGAGATTTCTGTGCATTAATTTGGTATCCAGCTACTTTACCAAATTCATTCATTAGCTCTAATAATTTTCTGGTAGCATCTTTAGGATTCTCTATGTATAGTATCAGGTCATCTGCAAACAGTGACAGCTTTACTTCTTCTTTGCCAGTTTGGATTCCTTTTATTTCTTCTTCATCTCGGATTGCTGTGGCTAAAACTTCCAAAACTATGTTGAAGAATAGTGGTTAGAGTGGACAACCTTGTCTTGTTCCTGATCTCTGAGGAAATAGTTTCAGATTTTCACCATTAAGAAAGATGTTGGCTGTGGGTTTGTCATATATGGCCTTTATTATGTTGAGGAAAGTTCTTCCCTCTATGCCTGCGCTCTGGGGGGTTTTTATGATAAATGGTGTTGAATTTTGTCAAAAGCTTTTCCTGCATATATTGAGATTATCATATGGTTTTTCTCCTTCAGTTTGTTAATATGGTGTATCACATTGATTGATTTGCGTATACTTAAAAATCTTTGCATTCCTGGGATAAACCCCACTTGATTGTGGTGAATGATCGATCCTTTGAATGTGCTGTTGGATTCTGTTTGCTAGTATTTGGTTGAGAATTTTTGCATCTATGTTCATCAGTGATATTGGCCTGTAGTCTTCTTTCTTTGTGACATCCTTCTCTGGTTTTGGTAACAGGGTGATGGTGGCCTCATAGAATGAGTTTGGGAGTGTTCCTCCCTCTGCTATATTTTGGAAGAGTTTGAGAAGGATAGGTGTTAGCTCTTCTCTAAATGTTTCATAGAATTCGCCTGTGAAGCCATTTGGTCCTCGGCTTTTGTTTGTTGGGAGATTTTTAATCACAGTCAGTGCTTCTGATTGGTCTGTTTATGTTTTCTATTTCTTCCTGGTTCAGTCTCGGAAGGTTGTGCTTTTCTAAGAATTTGTCCATTTCTTCCAGGTTGTCCATTTTATTGGCATATAGTTGCTTGTAGTAACCACTCATGATCCTTTGTGTTTCTGCAGTGTCAGTTGTTACTTCTCCTTTTTCATTTCTAACTCCATTAATCTGAGTCCTCTCCCTTTTTTTCTTGATGAGTCTGGCTAATGGTTTATCAATTTTGTTTATCTTCTCAAAGAACCAGCTGTTAGTTGTATTGATCTTTGCTGTTATTTCCTTCATTTCTTTTTCATTTATTTCTGATCTGATCTTTATGATTTCTTTCCTTCTGCTAAGTTTGGGTTATTTTTCTTCTTCTTTCTCTAATTGCTTTAGGTGCAAGGGTGGGTTGTTTATTAGAGATGTTTCTTGTTCCTTGAGGTAGGATTGTATTGCTATAAACTTCCCTCTTAGAACTGCTTTTGCTGCATCCCATAGGTTTTGGTCATTGTGTTTTCATTGTCATTTGTTTCTAGCTACTTTTTGATTTCCTCTTTGATTTCTTCAGTGATCTCTTGCTTATTTAGTTGTGTACTGTTTAGCCTCCATGTGTTTGTATTTTTTACAGATTTTTTCCCGTAATTAATATCTAGTATCATAGTGTTGTGGTTGGAAGATACTTGATACGATTTCAATTTTCTTAAATTTACCAAGGCTTGATTTGTGACCCAAGATGTGCTCTATCCTGGAGATTGTGCCATGAGCACTTGAGAAGAAAGTGTATTCTGTTCTTTTTGGACGGAATGTCCAATAAATATCAATTAAGCCCATCTTGTTTAATGTATCATTTAAAGCTTGTGTTTCCTTACTTATTTTCATTTTGGTTGATCTTTCCATTGGTGAAAGTGGGCTGTTAAAGTCCCCTACTATGATTGTGTTACTGTCAATTTCCCTTTTTATGGCTGTAAGCATTTGCCTTATGTATTGAGGTGCTCCTATGTTGGGTGCATAAATATTTACAATTGCTATATCTTCTTCTTGGATTGACCCCTTGATCATTATGTAGTGTCCTTCTTTGTGTCTTGAAATAGTCTTTATTTTAAGTCTCTTTAGTCTGATATGAGAATTGCTACCCCAGCTTTCTTTTGATTTCCATTTGCATGGAATTTCTTTTTCCATCCCCTCACTTTCAGTCTGTATGTGTTCCTAGGTCTGAAGTGTGTCTCTTGTAGATAGCATATATATGGGTCTTGTTTTTGTATCCATTCAGCCAGTCTATGTCTTTTGGTTGGAGCATTTAATCCATTTACATTTAAGGTAGTTACCAATATGTATGCTCCTATTACCATTTTCTTAATTGTTTTGGGTTTGTTATTGTAGGTCTTTTCCTTCTCTTTTGTTTCCTGCCTAGATATGTTCCTTTAGAATTTGTTGTAAAGCTGGTTTGGTGGTGCTGAATTCTTTTAGCCTTTGCTTGTCTGTAAAGGTTTTAATTTCTCTGTAGAATCCGAATGAGATCCTTGCTGGGTAGAGTAATCTTGGTTGTAAGTTTTTCCCTTTCATCACTTTAAATATGTCCTGCCACTCCCTTCTGGCTTGCAAAGTTTCTGCTAAAAGATCAGCTGTTAACCTTATGGGGATTCCCTTGTATGTTACTTGTTGTTTTTCCTTTGCTGCTTTTAATATTTTTTCTTTGTATTTAATTTTTGATAGTTTGATTAATATCTGTCTTGGTGTGTTTCTCCTTGGATTTATCCTGTATGGGACTCTCTGTGCTTCCTGGACTTGACTGTTTCCTTTCCCATATTAGGCAAGTTTTCAACTATAATCTCTTCAAATATTTTCTCAGTCCCTTTCTTTGTCTCTTCTTCTTCTGGGACCCCTATGATTTGAATGTTGGTGGGTTTAATGTTTTCCCAGAGGTCTCTGAGTCTCTCCTCAATTCTCTTCATTCTTTTTCTTTATTCTGCTCTACAGTAGTTATTTCCACTATTTTATCTTCCAGGTCACTTATCCATTCTTCTGCCTCAATTATTCTGCTATTGATTCCTTCTAGAGAATTTTTAATTTCATTTATTGTGTTGTTCATCATTGTTGGTTTGCTCTTTAGTTCTTCTAGGTCCTTGTTAAACATTTCTTGTATTTTCTCCATTCTATTTCCAAGATTTTGGATCATTTTTACTATCATTACTCTGAATTCTTTTTCAGGTAGACTGCCTATTTCCTCTTCATTTCTTTGGTCTGGCGGGTTTTTACCTTGCTCCTTCATCTGCTGTGTGTTTCTCTCTCTTCTCATTTTGCTTAACTTATTGTGTTTGGGGTCTCCTTTTCACAGGCTGCAGGTTCATAGTTTCTGTTGTTTTTTGTGTCTGCCCCCAGCTTGGTTCAGTGGGTTGTGTAGGCTTCCTGGTGGAGGGGACTGGTATCTGTGCTCTGGTGGACGAGTCTGGATCTTGTCTTTGTGGTGGGCAGGGCCGAGTCCAGTGGTGTGTTTTGGGGTGTCTGTGGCATTATTATGATTTTAGGCAGCCACTCTGCTAATGGGTGGTGTTGTGTTTCTGTCCTGCTAGTTGTTTGGCATAGTATGTCCAGCACTGTAGCTTGCTGGTCATTGAGTGGACCTGGGTCTTAGCATTTAGATGGAGATCACTGGGAGAGCTTTCACCATTTGATATTACATGGAGCTGGGAGGTCTCTGGTGGACCAATGTCCTGAGCTCAGCTCTCCCACCTCAGAGGCACAGGCCTGACACCCAGCCAGAGCACCAAGACCCTGTCAGCCACATGGCAACAACAACTCTGTCAATAGGTCTTCATCAACCATATGAGCAACGCCAATGTGGGACCCAGTACCATTCACTCGGTGGAAGAATTCCAGGTTCAGGCAGGGGACAGGCACAGTGCAGGTGATATCTGGATATTGCTTGACACTTTACAGACTGTTCTCAATGGATTTCCCTTCTTTGATGAGCTTCAAAGCTTCCAAGATATTGGGAGCTGGGAAGTGAAAGGCAGAGGGAGGGAGCATGGGGCAGGAACAGCCCCTGGGCGTTTGCCCATGGGAGTGGCTGCCTCTGTGGTCTTTTTGATGGTAGTCATTTTGACAGGTGTGAGGTGATATCTCATTGTGGTTTTTGATTTCATTTCTCTGATGAATGAATGATAAATGAATGTTGAGCATCTTTTCATGTGCTTGTTAGCCATCTGTATGTCTTCTTTAGAAAAATGTCTATTCAGGTCTTCTGCCCATTTTTTAATTGGGTTATTTGTTTTTTTGACATTAAGTTAGTTGTATGAGATGTTTATATACCTTGGATACTAACTCTTTATCAGTCATATGATTTGCAAATATTTTCTCCCATTCAGTAGGTTCTCTTTTCATTTTGTTGATGGTTCTGCTGTGCAAAAGCTTTCAAGTTTAATTAGGTCCCATTCATTTATTTTTGCTTTTGTTTTCTTTGCCTTAGGAGACCAATCCAAAAAAATATTGCTACAATTTATGTCAAAAAGTATCCTGCCGGGGCTTCCCTGGTGGCGCAGTGGTTGAGAGTCCGCCTGCCGATGCGGGGGACATGGGTTCGTGCCCCGGTCCGGGAAGATCCCACATGCCGCGGAGCGGCTGGGCCCGTGAGCCATGGCCGCTGAGCCTGCGCGTCCGGAGCCTGTGCTCCGCAAAAAAAAAAAAAAAAAAAAAGTATCCTGCCTATGTTACCTTCTAGGAGTTTTATGGTTTCCAATCTTACATTTAGGTCCTTAATATGGATTGTGCTTTTGATGTCACGTCTAAGAATTCTTGGTCAAGTCCTAGATTTTCTTCTAAAAGTTTTTAAATAGTTTTGTTTTACATTTAAATCTATGATCAATTTTTAGTTAATTTTTGTACAAGAGGCAAAGTTTAGGCTGAGGTTTGGGGTTTTTGTTGTTTATTTCTTTTGTTATTTTATGGTTGTCCTATTGCTCTACCCCATTTGTTGAAAAGATTATCCTTTTTCCATTGAACTGATTTTTGCACCTTTGTCAAAAATCAGTTGGCTGTAGCTGAGTGTGTCTATTTCTGAGTCATCTATTCTGTTCTACTGATACATGTGTTCAATTATTTAAAAGTAAAATGTTTTTAAAAGTCAGCTGAAGGTCTAGTGAGAGAAATATTGAAAAAATATCCTTTGGGTTTGGCAACTAGTGGTCATTGGTGACATTTATGATGAAGTGGTGGAGTTCCTAGAAGCCAGATTGCCAAGGCAGTGGGTTTAAGAGTGAATTACTGTTTCATACCCAGCTACCTATTTTAGATTGTAAGACACTAAAGGCAAAAACTATGGAGGAAGGATGAGGATGCTAAACACATACACACAAAAATATCTTGCAGTTCACCCAGCCTCACATTAAATATTTATAAATGTTTTGGGGTTGTTTTATATCAGTTCTTACATCTAGGAAAGAGGCAAATCCACAGCCCAAGTCTCCGGAAAAGTTCGGAGGCAGAGGGAGGAGGAGGAGGAGTATTTTAAAAAGACAAAAAACTTGGATTAGCTAAAATGAGATTCTTCCAAAGATCCTCAGTCAGTAGGAAGGTATCCTTAGCCCTCTATCCCAAGAGGGAACTTCAAGGGTTCTGGAAAGCCTGTACCCCCATCTGGTAACATGCTGCATAAATTCTTCTTTTGTGTAACCAGCTCCATAACTTTCCATATCCTTTGCTGTTAAGGAAATTTTACATGTTTTCATCTTTCCAACAATCACATCACAGTCCCATGTTGTCACCCATGCAGTCAGTGTATTTTTTTTAATCTCTATCATCTAGCATGTGGATGGCACACAATGGATTCAAAATAAGCAGTCATCATTATATCAACATCAAGACAATGAAAAGGGAGATGTATTTTCCTTTATAACTACCACTTTGGATATTTTTTCAGTTCTTTGGAATAACAACAAAAATATTTACAATTAATCTTCAAATAATGAATAGCAACAAAAATGTAACTCTTAAAACCTGTATAGGGGCTTCCTTGGTGGCGCAGTGGTTGAGAGTCCATCTGCCAATGCAGGGGACATGGGTTCGTGCCCCGGTCTGGGAAGATCCTACATGCCACGGAGTGGCTGGGCCCATGAGCCATGGCTGCTGAGCCTGAGCATCCAGAGCCTGTGCTCCGCAACGGGAGAGGCCACAACAGTGAGAGGCCCGCATACCCCCCAAAAAAACAAAAAAAATGAAAACAAAAACAAAAAACCTGTACTGTCGGGCCTTCCCTGGTGGCGCAGTGGTTAAGAATCCACCTGCCAATGCAGGGGACATGGGTTTGAGCCCTGATCCAGGAAGATCCTACATGCCGTGGAGCAACTAAGCCCATGTGCCACAACTACTGAGCCTGCGCTCTAGAGCCCATGAGCCACAACTACAGAGCCCGCGTGCCACAACTACTGAAGCCTGTGTGCCTAGAGTCCATGCTCTGCAACAAGACAAGCCACCGCAATAAGAAGCCACGCACTGCAACGAAGAGTAGCCCCTGCTCTCTGCAACTAGATAAAGCCTGTGTGCAGCAATGAAGACCCAATGCAGCCAAAAATAAATAAATAAAACCTGTATTGTCATCATGGCATGCTTGTACCTTTGGCAGAGAAAATAATCTGTTTCTAAATTTCTTTCTTCTCTAGGATGGAATTTAGCAGGTGGTCTTAGAAGGAGCTACTCTGTAACAATTTGTTTGAACATTTTCAAAGCAAGAAATATAAAAAATTGAACTCACTCCTTTCTTTTTAATTTCACTGGTCATCTGTCAAAAGCAAACAAACAAGACATAATTAAATCAAGAAGAAAGTTTTTAATGTAATTTAAAATTTTTTAAATAAAAAATATAAATAGTTTTAAATATATATATTATTCTTTTAAAAATACTAGTTATATTGAGACTGATTTAAAATAAGAGTTAGAATAGTATAAAGATACACTTTTTAAAGAGAAAATATAAACCTACAGTTGGAGGATAATCTGGCTCTGGTGATGAAGGTGTTCTTTTATCCAATGTTCTGGCTAAATTTCGTTTGGCTCCTTCAATTCTGAAATTTATAGTTAGAACAATGTATGACTTTCTTGAATATAACATTAAGATATATTATTAAAACATAACACTTTGAACATTTTTTCAACTATACTTGAAGAAGAGATATTCAAGACTTCTTTATCTTACTGAATTTTCTGTAAGAAATAAATCTCAATTGCCATTATCAATGACTCCTAATATTCAAATTATTCATGTGTAATATAAAAGGAGACTAAAAATAATAATAATGTTCAATTATAACATGACAATTTTTAAGTTAATACTGATGCATGTGGGCCCTTATGTATGTGTCATCTCTGTTCAAATGCCACACTGTCAGAGAAGACTACCCTTACCCCTTAT
The DNA here is from genome assembly GCF_963924675.1 of Phocoena phocoena. Taxonomy (NCBI): domain Eukaryota; kingdom Metazoa; phylum Chordata; class Mammalia; order Artiodactyla; family Phocoenidae; genus Phocoena; species Phocoena phocoena. Next base: position 31,713,460 of record NC_089228.1, on the reverse strand, counting down.
ATTAAGTAGCACTTCCTTCACTATCCATCGCTTTTATCCTCACTTACCTTGCTTCATAGTACTTACCACCATTTGACATACTATATGTTGTAGACCGTTTTATTCATTGCCTTATCCCAATGCTCAGAATAGTACCTGCTACATAGTAGGTGCTCAATAAAAAGTTGTGAATGTAGGAATTTATCATCCATAAAATATAATTTCTTCTTTAAATAAAATTATCATCATATAATCTGTTCATCTGTTACCAAATACTTACTGAATGTTTATATTCTGCAAGATACCCTACTAGGTTTTTTTTTTGGAAAGTACCTTTTCTTTTTTTTTAATTTAATTATTTTTATTTATTTGTGGCTGCGTTGGGTCTTCGTTGCTGCTCATGGGTGCTACTCTTCATTGCGGTGCACGGGCTTCTCATTGTAGTGGCTTCTTTCGTTGCGAAGCATGGGCTCTATGCATGCAGGCTTCAGTAGTTGTGACACGCAGGCTCAGTAGTTGTGGCCCGTGGGCTCTAGAGCGCAGGCTCAGTAGTTGTGGTACACGGGCTTAGCTGCTCCGTGGCATGTGGGATCTTCCCGGACCAGGGATGGAACCCATGTCCCCTGCAGTGGCAGGCGGATTCTTAACCACTGTGCCACCAGGGAAGTCCCTACTAGGTTTTATTAAAACAGAGCAGCAACAAGTTTCAAGGAATTTATAAACTGAAAGTGTAGGAAGATAAGATCAGAGCACCATATAAAAAGTATGGGAGGGCTTCTCTGGTGGCGCAGTGGTTGAGAGTCCGCCTGCCGATGCAGGGGACACGGGTTCGTGCCCCGGTTCAGGAAGATCCCACATACCATGGAGCAGCTGGGCCCATGAGCCATGGCCGCTGAGCCTGTGCATCCGGAGCCTGTGCTCTGCAATGGGAGAGGCCACAACAGTGAGAGGCCCGTGTACCACAAAAAAGAAAAAAAAAAAGTATGGGACCCTGATGGTTCAGAGGAGGGACAAGTTCACTTCCACCTGAAGGTATATTTGAAGGTTATGTGAACAAGTTAGCATTTGCAATAAGCTTGAAATGAAGAAGAGGATCTCAGTTGGAGATGTGGCTTTCCTGGGCAGATGGATCTGAAAAGATAAAGACCCTAAGAAACAGGAAGACAAGGGAACAACCAAAGGCAAAAATTGAAAATAAGGAGTTGTCCAATCTGCTTAGAAGTTATGGAACCAGATGGAGATAAGTTTGGAGAAGTGGACTGGAATATCTAGCTAAGGGTCTCAAATAGCAAGCTTTTTTATTAGTAGACAATGGGGAGTCACTAAGAGTTTTTAGGCATGAGAACATTTTTAGAAAGACAAATCTACCAGTTTGTAGAGGCTAAATACACTAGAAGAGATGGCCAAAGCAGAAAGTATACAAGGGAAAGAAAAGAGACTTAAGAAAGAAGATTGAAGGATGCCAAGTGTGACAGGAATGAGGAAGAACAACTGAAGGAGGCAAAGGAGACATGGTCAGAGGCAAAAGGAGAACTAAAAGGAATTTGAAGGGAAGGATGGCCACCAGCACCATAAAAGCATAAACTAGTAAATGCCATAAAGAAAAAGATCATGTCTGTTTTGCTCACCGATCTATCCATAGCACTTAGATAGTGTCCATCAAGGTCAGTAAATATCCGTAGAATGAATGATCAGAGTAGTGGATGTGGAAAAGATTCTGCATATCTAGTTCAGTACTTTCTTTAATGCATGAATACTCTCAAAAATTTCAAGTTGTACCCCAGGATGGGTGAGGGGAGATGACATTCATCACTTTCTGAGGTAGCTCAATTTATTGTCAGCTAGCTCATATTCTTCGAAATAAATTTCTTGAGTTGTATCCTTTTAAATTATACTCTCTGAAGCTATATAAAAAAGTCATATTCCTCTTCTTTGTTACCCTTCCAAAACTTAGTAATACCTATCCAGTTCCTTTGACCATTCCTGTCAATAAAAGTTACCATTTATAGTGAGTTTCTGACGTTCTAGGCATTGGCTTAAGATCTTTATATGCATGGATCTCATTTAACTCTCACAGAAATCCTAAGAGGTAACCATTATTATAATATTATCCCCATATTACAGATAGGAAGATGAGGATAAGCAAAGTTACTTGACTTGCCAAATTCACATTAATAAGTTGTAGAGATGGGATATGAACTCAGGCCTGTCTAAACTCCTCCCCATTAAGCAAATCAGTTCCCTTCAAATTAGGTAGTTTCAAAATTCCTCACTCTCATTGGTAGCTATAATGGTTTAGCAACATCCCTCTTATAGTGTGACCCCAGAATTGGAGATGTTGCTTGACCAATGGAGGGTGAAAATTTTCTCTCCCACATTCTAGACATTCTTCATTTATTAAAAGAGACTAAGACTGAATTAGCTTTTATGAGTAGCCTCATTTCCCTGTTGTGCCTTACTGAGCCTGACTAAATCAAAATTAAAACACGATGACACAAAACCTATGGGATTCAGCAAAAGCTGTTTTAAGAGGGAAGTTTATAGCAATACAATCTCACTGCAGGAAACAAGAAAAATCTCAAATAAACAATCTAACCCTACACTTAAAACAACTAGAGAAAGAAGAACAAAGAAAACCCAAAGTCAGTAGAAGGAAAGAAACCATAAATATCACAACAGAAATAAATGAAATAGAAATGAAGAAAACAATAGCAAAGATCAATAAAACTAAAAGCTAGTTCTTTGAGAAGATAAATAAAATTGATAAACCCTTAGCCAGACTCATCAAGAAAAAAAGGTACAGGATGCAAATCAATAAAATTGGAAATGAAAAAGGAGAAATCACAACTGACACTGCAGAAATACAAAGGATTATAAGACACTACTACAAAAAACTATATGTCAATAAAATGGACAACCATGAAGAAATGGACAAACTCTTGGAAAGGTACAATTTTCCAAGACTGACCAGGAAAAATTAGAAAATATAAACAGACATATCACAAGTAATGAAATTGAAACCATAATTTAAAATATTCCAACAAACAAAAGTCCAGGACCAGATGGCTTCACAGGCGAATTCTATCAAACATTTAGAGAAGAGCTAATACAGATCCTTCTCAATCTCTTCTAAAAAATTGCAGCAGGAGAAACACTCCCAAATTCGTTCTACAAAGCCACCATCACCCAGAAAAAGATATCAAAAAAAAAGAAGATTAAAGACCAATATCACTGATGAACATAGATGTAAAAATCCTGAACAAATTACTAGCAAACAGAATCCAACAACACATTAAATGGATCATACACCATGATCAAGTGGGATTTATCCCAGGGATGCAAGGATTTTTCAATATACGCAAATAAGTCAATGTGATACACCACATTAACAAATTAAGGAATAAAAACCATATGATCATCTCAATAGATGCAGAAAAAGCTTTCAACAAAATTCAACACCCATTTATGATAAAAATTCTCCAGAAAATGGGCATGGGGGAACCTACATCAACATAATAAAGGCCATATATGACAAACTCACAGAGAGCATCATTCTCAATGGTGAAAAACTGAAAGCATTTCCTCTAAGATCAGGAACAAGACAAGGATGTCCACTATCGCCACTCTATTCAACATAGCTTTGGAAGTCCTAGCCACAGCAATCAGAGAAGAAAAGGAAACAAAGGGAATCCAAATTGGAAAAGAAGAAGTAAAACTGTCACTGTTTGCTGATGAAGTGATACTATACATAGATAATCCTAAAGATGCCACCAGAAAACTACTAAAACTAATAAATGAATTTGGTAAGGCTGCAGGATACAAAATTAAGTCACAGAAATCTCTGGCATTCCTATACACCAACAACGAAAAATCAGTAAGAGAAAATAAGGAAACACTCCCATTTACTACTGCAACAAAAGAATAAAATGCCTAAGAGTAAACCTGCCTAAGGTGGCAAAAGACTTGTACTCAGAAAACTATAAAACACTGATGAAAGAAAACAAAGATGACATAAACAGACGGAGAATATATCATGTTCTTGGATTGGAAGAATCAATATTGTGAAAATGACTATGCAAAGCAATCTACAGATTCAATGCAATCCCTATCAAACTACCAATGGCATTCTTCACAGAAGTAGAACAAAAAAATTTACATTTTGTATGCAAACACAAAATACCCCGAATAGCCAAAGCAATCTTGAGAAAGAAAAACAGAGTTGGAGGAATCAGGCTCCCTGACTTCAAACTATACCAAAAAGCTACAGTAATTAAGACAGTATGGTACTGGCACAAAACAGAAATATAGGTCAATGGTACAAGATAGAATGCCCAAAGATAAACCCATGCACGTATGGGCACCTAATTTATGACACAAGAGGCAAGAACATACAATGGAGAAAAGACAGCCTCCTCAATAGGTGGTGCTCGGAAAACTGGACAGCTACATGTAAAAGAATGAAATTAGAACACTCCCTAACACCATATACAAAAATAAACTCCAAATGGATTAAAGACTTAATAAGACCAGACACTATGAAACTCTTAGAGGAAAATATAGGAAAAACACTCTTTGACATAAACTACAGCAAGATCTTTTTTGACCCACCTTCTAGAGTAACAGAAATTAAAAAGAAAAAATAAACAAATGGGACTTAAAAGCTTTTGCACAGCAAAGGAAACCATCAACAAGACCAAAAGACAACCCTCAAAATGGGAGAAAATATTTGCAAATGAAACAAGAGACAAAGGATTAAACTCCAAAATATACAAACAGCACATGGAGCTCAATATCAAAAAAACAAACAAGCCAATTGAAAAATGGGTGGAAGACCTAAATAGACATTTCACCAAGGAAGACATACAGATGGCCAAGAAGCACATGAAAAGATGTTCAACGTCACTAATTATCACAGAAATGCAAATCAAAACTACAATGAGGTTTTTTTTTGTTTTTTACATCTGTACCTTTATCTTTTTTTAACATCTTTATTGGACTATAATTGCTTTACAATGGCGTGTTAGTTTCTGCCTTAAAACAAAGTGAATCTGTTATACATATACATATGTCCCCATATCTCTTCCCTCTTGCGTCTCCCTCCTTCCCACTCTCCCTTTCCCACCCCTCTAGGTGGTCACAAAGCACCGAGCTGATCTTGCTGGGCTACACAGCTACTTCCCACTAGCTATCTATTTTACATTTGGTAGTGTATATATGTCCATGCCACTCTCTCACTTTGTCCCATCTTACCCTTCCCCCTCCCCATATCCTCAAGTCCATTCTCTAGTAGGTCTGCATCTTTATTCCCATCTTGCCCCTAGGTTCTTCATGACCTTTTTTTTCTTGTTTAGATTCCACATATATGTGTTAGCATATGGCATTTGTTTTTCTCTTTCTGACTTACTTCACTCTGTATGACAGACTCTAGGTCCATCCACCTCACTACAAATAACTCAATTTTATTTCTTTTTATGGCTGAGTAATATTTCATTGTATATATGTGCCACATCTTCTTTATCAATTCATCTGTTGATGGACACTTAGGTTGCTTCCATGTCGATAGTTATTGTAAACAGAGCTGCAATGAACATTGTGGTACATGACTCATTTTGAATTATGGTTATCTCAGGGTATATGCCCAGTAGTGGGATTGCTGGGTCATATTGCTGGTGGTGCTACTGTTAGATTTTTAAAGAACCTCCATACTGTTCTCCATAGTGGCTGTATCAATTTACATTCCCACCAACAGTGCAAGAGGGTTCCTTTTTTTCCACACAATCCACAGCATTTATTGTTTGTAGATCTTTTTTTTTTTTTTTTTTTTTTTTTTTTTGCGGTACACGGGCCTCTCACTGTTGTGGCCTCTCCTGTTGCGGAGCACAGGCTCCGGACGTGCAGGCTCAGCGGCCATGGCTCAGGGGCTCAGCTGCTCCGCGGCATGTGGGATCTTCCCAGACCGGGGCATGAACCCATGTCCCCTGCATCAGCAGGCTGACTCTCAACCACTGCACCACCAGGGAAGCCCTGTTTGTAGATCTTTTGATGATGGCCATTCTGCACGAAGTGAGATGATATCTCATTGTACTTTTGATTTGCATTTCTCTAATGATTAATGATGTTGAGCATTCTTTCATGTGTTTGTTGGCAATCTGTATATCTTCTTTGGAGAAATGTCTATTTAGGTCTTCTGCCCATTTTTGGATTGGATTGTTTGTTTTTTTTGATATTGAGCTACATGAGCTCCTTTTAAATTTTGGAGATTAATCCTTTGTCAGTTACTTCATTTGCAAATATTTTCTCCCATTCTGAGAGTTGTCTTTTGGACTTGTTTATGGTTTCCTTTGCTGTGCAAAAGCTTTGAAGTTTCATTAGGTCCCATTTGTTTATTTTTGTTTTTATTTCCATTTCTCTAGGAGGTGGGTCAAAAAGGATCTTTCTGTGATTTATGTCATAGAGTGTTCTCCCTATGTTTTCCTCTAACAGTTTGACACTGTCTGGCCTTACATTTAGGTCTTTAATCCATTTGGAGTTTATTTCTGTTTATGGTGTTATGGAGTGTTCTAATTTCATTCTTTTGTATGCAGCTGTCCAGTTTTCCCAGCACGACTTATTGAAGAGGCTGTCTTTTAACCCCTGTATATTCTTGCTTCCTTTATCAAATATAAGGTGACCATATGAGCGTGGGTTTATCTCTGGGCTTTCTATCCTGTTCCATTGACCTATATTTCTGTTTTTGTGCCAGCACCATACTGTCTTGATTACTGTAGCTTTGTAGTATATAGTCTGAAGTCAGGGAGCCTGATTCCTCTAGCTCCATTTTTCTGTCTCAAGATTGCTTTGGCTATTCAGGGTCTTTTGTGTTTCCATACAAATTGTGAAGTTTTTTGTTCTAGTTCTGTGAAAATTGCCAGTGGTAGTTTGATAGAGATTGTATTGAATCCGCAGATTGCTTTGGGTAGTAGGGTCATTTTCACAATGTTGATTCTTCCAATCCAAGAACATGGTATATCTCTCCATCTATTTGTATCATTTTTAATTTCTTTCATCAGTGTCTTATAGTTTTCTTCACACAGGTCATTTGTCGCCTTAGGTAGGTTTATTCCTAGATATTTTATTCTTTTTGTTGCAATGGCAAATGGAAGTGTTTTCTTAATTGCACTTTCAGATTTTTCATCATTAGTGTATAGGAATGCAAGAGATTTCTGTGCATTAATTTTGTATCCTGCAACTTTACCAAATTCATTGATTAGCTCTAGTAGTTTTCTGGTGGCATCTTTAGGATTCTCTATGTATAGTATCATGTCATCTGCAAACAGTGACAGTTTTACTTCTTTTCTTTCAATTTGTATTCCTTTTATTTCTTTTTCTTCTCTGATTACCGTGGCTAGGACTTCCAAAGCTATGTTGAATAACAGCAGTGAGAGTGGACATCCCTATCTTGTTCCTGATCTTAGAGGAAATGCTTTCAGTTTTTCACCATTGAGAACGATGTTGGCTGTTAGTTTGTCATATATGGCCTTTATTATGTTGAGGTAAGTTCCCTCTATGCCTACTTTTTGGAGGGTTTTTTTCATAAATGGATGTTGAATTTTGTCAAAAGCTTTCTCTGCATATATTGAGATGATCATATGGTTTTTCTCCTTCAATTTGTTAATATGGTGTATTACATTGATTGATTTGCATATACTGAAAAATCTTTGCATTCCTGGGATAAACCCCAGTTTATCATGGTGTATGATCCTTTTAATGCGCTGTTGGATTCTGTTTGCTAGTATTTTGTTCAGGATTTTTGCATCTATGTTGATCAGTGATATTGGCCTGTAGTTTTCATCTTTGCCTGCTTTTGGTATCAGGGTGATGGTGGCCTTGCAGAATGAGTTTGGGAGTGTTCCTACCTCTGCCATATTTTGGAAGAGTTTGAGAAGGATAGGTGTTAGCTCTTCTCTAAATGTATGACAGAATTTGCCTGTGAAGCCATCTGGTCCTGGGCTTTTGTTTGTTGGAAGTTTTTTTTTTTTTTTTTCTTTGCAGTACGTGGGCCTCTCACTGTTGTGGCCTCTCCCTTTGCAGAGCACAGGCTCCAGACACACAGGCTCAGCGGCCATGGCTCACGGGCCCAGCCGCTCCACAGCATGCAGGATCTTCCTGGACAGGGGCACAAACCCGTGTCCCCTGCATTGGCAGGCGGACTCTCAACCACTGTGCCACCAGTGAAACCCTGTTGGAAGATTTTTAATTACAGTTTCAATTTCAGTGCTTCTGATTGGTCTGTTCATATTTTCTGTTTCTTCCTGGTTCAGTCTCGGAAGGTTGTGCTTTTCTAAGAATTTGTCCATTTCTTCCAGGTTGTCCATTTTATTGGCATATAGCTGCTTGTAGTAATCTATCATGATCCTTTGTATTTCTGCAGTGTCAGTTGTTACTTCTCCTTTTTCATTTCTAATTCTATTCTATTGATTTGAGTCTTCTCCCTTTTTTTTTGATTGAGCCTAATGGTTTATCAATTTCGTTTATCTTCTCAAAGAACCAGCTTTTAGTTTTATTGATCTTTGCTATCATTTCCTTCATTTGTTTTTCATTTATTTCTGATCTTATCTTTATGATTTCTTTCCTTGTGCTAACTTTGGGGTTATTTTTGTTCTTCTTTCTCAAATTGCTTTAGGTGTAAAGTTAGGTTGTTTATTTGAGATGTTTCTTGTTTCTTAAGGTAGAGCTGTATTGCTATAAACTTCACTCTTAGAACTGCTTTTGCTGTAGCCCATAGTTTTTGGGTCGTCGTGTTTTCCTTGTCATTTGTTTCTAGGTATTTTTTTCATTTCCTCTTTGATTTCTTCAGTGGTCTCTTGGTTATTAAGTAGTGTATTGTTTAGCCTCCATGTGTTTGTATTTTTTACAGATTTTTTCCTGTAATTGATATCTAGTCTCATAGCATTGTGGTCAGAATAGATCCTTGATACGATTTCAATTTTCTTAAATTTACCAAGGCTTGATTTGTGACCCAAAATATGATCTATCCTGGAGAATGTTCCATGAGCACTTGAGAAGAATGTGTATTCTGTTGTTTTTGGATGGAATGTCCTATAAATACCAGTAAATTCCATCTTGTTTAATGTATCATTTAAAGCTTGTGTTGCCTTATTTATTTTCATTTTGGATGATCTGTCCATTGGTGAAAGTGGGGTGTTAAAGTCCCCTAATATGATGTGTTACTGTTGATTTCCCCTTTTATGGCCGTTAGTCTTTGCCTTATGTATTGAGGTGCTCCTATGTTGGGTGCATAAATATTTACAATGTTTATATCTTCTTCATGGATTGATCCCTTGATCATTATGTAGTGTCCTTCTTTGTTTCTTGTAATAGTCTTTGTTTAAAGTCTGTTTGGTCTGATATGAGAATTGCTACTCCAGCTTTCTTTTTTTATTTGTGGTACGCGGGCCTCTCACTGTTGTGACCTCTCCCCTTGTGGAGCACAGGCTCCGGACACGCAGGCTCAGAGGCCATGGCTAACGGGCTCAGCCGCTCCACGGCATGCCGAATCTTCCCGGACTGGGGCACAAACCTGTGTCCCCTGCATCAGCAGTCGGACTCTCAACCACTGCACCACCAGGGAAGGCCCTCCAGCTTTCTTTTAATTTCCATTTGCATGGAATACCTTTTTCCATCCCCTCACTTTCAGCCTGTATGTGTCCCTAGGTCTGAAGTGGGTCACTTGTAGACAACATATATATGGGTCTTGTCTTTGTTTCCATTCAGCCAGTCTATGTCTTTTGGTTGGAGCATTTAATCCATTTACATTTAAGGTACTTATCTATATGTATGTTCCTATTATCATTTCCTTGATTGTTTTGGGTTTGTTATTGTAGCTCTTTTCCTTCTCTTGTGTTTCCTGCCTAGAGAATCTCCTTTAGCATTTGTTGTAAAGCTGGTTTGGTGGTGCTGGATTCTCTTAGAATTTGCTTGTCTCTAAAGGTTTTAATTTCTCTGTCAAATCTGAATAAGATTCTTGCAGGGTAGAGTAATCTTGGTTGTAGGTTTTTCTCCTTCATCACTTTAAATATGTCCTGCCAGTCCCTTCTGGCTTGCAGAGTTTCTGCTGAAAGATCAGCTGTTAACCTTATGGGGATTCCCTTGTGTGTTATTTTTCCCTTGCTGCTTTTAATATTTTTTCTTTGTATTTAATTTTTGATAGTTTGAATGATATGTGTCTTGGCATGTTTCTCCTTGGATTTATCCTGTATGGGACTCTCTGTGCTTCCTGGACTTGATTAACTACTTCCTTTCCCATATCAGGGAAGTTTTCAACTATAATCTCTTCAGATATTTTCTCAATCCCTTCCTTTTTCTCTTCTTCTTCTGGGACCCCTATAATTCGAATGTTGGTGCATTTCTTGTTGTCGCAGAGGGTCTGAGACTCTCCTCAATTCTTTTCATTCTTTTTTCTTTACTCTGCTCTGCAGTAGTTATTTACACTATTTTACCTTCCAGGTCACTTATCCGTTCTTCTGCCTCAGTTATTCTGCTATTGATCCCTTATAGAGAATTTTTAATTTCACATATTGTGTTTTTCATCACTGTTTGTTTGCTCTTTACTTCTTTTAGGTCCTTGTTAAATGTTTGTTATATTTTCTCCATTCTATTTCCAAGATTTTGGATCATCTTTACTATCATTATTCTGAATTCTTTTTCAGGTAGACTGCCTTTGTCCTCTTCATTTGTTAGATCTGGTGGGTTTTTATCTTGCTCCTTCATCTGCTGTGTGTTTCTCTCTCTTCTCATTCTGCTTAACTTACTATGTTTGGGGTCTCCTTTTTGCAGGCTGCAGGTTCGTAGTTCCCATTGCTTTTGGTGTCTGTCCCCAGTGGCTTAGGTTGGTTCAGTGAGTTGTGTAGACTTCCTGGTGGAGGGGACTAGTGCCTATGTTCTGCTGGATGAAGCTGGATCTTGCCTTTCTGGTGGGCAGGTCCACATCTGGTGGTGTGTTTTGGTGTGTCTGTGGCGTTATTATGATTTTAGGCAGCCTCTCTGCTAATGGATGGGGTTGTGTTCATGTTGTGCTAGTTGTTTGGCATAGGGTGTCCAGCACTGTAGCTTGCTGGTCATTCAGTGGAGCTGGGTCTTGGCGTTGAGATGGAGATCTCTGGGAGCTTTTTGCCATTTGATATTACGTGGAGCTGGGAGGTCCCTTGTGGACCAGTGTCCTGAACTTCACTGTCCCACCCCAGAGGCGCAGCCCTGATGGCTGGCTGGAGTAGCAAGAGCCTGTCATCCACATGGCTCCAAATAAAAGGGAGAAAAGAAAGAAAGAAGAAAGAAAGAAAGGAAGGAAGGAAGGAAGGAAGGAAGAAATAAGGAAAGAAAGAAGACAAAATAAAATAATGTAAAATAAAATAAAATATAGTTATTAAAATAAAAAATAATTAAGAAAAAAAAATTTTAAGTAAAAAAAACGGACAGACAGAACCCTAGGACAAATGGTGAAAGCAAAGCTATACAGACAACATCACACACAGAAGCATACACACACACAGTCACAAAAAGAGAAAAAGGGAAAAATATATACATATCGTTGCTCCCAAAGTCCACCTCCTTAACTTGGGATGATTCGTGGTCTATTCAGGTATTCCACAGATGCAGGGTACATCAAGTTGATTGTGGATATTTAATCTGCTGCTCCTGAGGCTGCTGGGAGAGATTTCCCTTTTTCTTCTTTGTCCGCACAGCTCCCGGGGTTCAGCTTTGGATTTGGCCCCGCCTCTGCGTGTAGGTCGCCTGACAGCATCTGTTCTTCACTCAGACAGGATGGGGTCAAAGAAGCAGCTGATTCAGGGACTCTGGCTCACACAGGCTGGGGGGAGGGACGGGTACGGATGCGGGGCAAGCCTGCAGTGGCAGAGGCCAGAGTGACGTTGCCCCAGCCTGAGGCGTGCCGTGCATTCTCCCAGGGAAGTTGTCCCTGGATCTTGGGACCCTGGTAGTGGCAGGCTGCACAGGCTCCCAGGAGGGGAGGTGTGGATAGTGACCTGTGCTCGCACACAGGCTTCTTGGTGGCTGCAGCAGGAGCCTTAGCGTCTCATGCCCATCTCTGGGGTCCGCACTGATAGCCGCGGCTTGTGCCCGTCTGTGGAGCTCTTTTAAGCTGTGCTCTTAATCCCCTCTCCTCGCGCACCAGGAAACAAAGAGGCAAGAAAAGTCTCTTGCCTCTTCGGCAGCTCCAGACTTTTTCCCAGACTCCCTCCCGGCTAGCTGTGGCACACTAGCTCCCTTCAGGCTGTGTTCACGCAGTCAACCCCAGTCCTCTCCCGGGGATCCGACCGAAGCCCAAGCCTCAGCTCCCAGCACACGCCCACCCCAGCAGGTGAGCAGACAAGCCTCTCGGGCTGGTGAGTGCTGGTCGGCACCGATCCTCTGTGCAGGAATCTCTCCACTTTGCCCTCCGGACCCCTGTTGCTGCGCTCTCCTCCGTGGCTCCGAAGCTTCCCCGCTCCGCCACCCACAGTCTCCACCCACGAAGGGTCTTCCTAGCTTGTGGAAACCTTTCCTCCCTCACAGCTCCCTCCCACTGGTGCAGTTCCCGTCCCTATTCTTTCGTCTCTGTTTTTTCTTTCTTCTTTTGCCCTACCGAGGTACGTGGGGAGTTTCTTGCCTTTTGGGAGGTCTGAGGTCTTCTGTCAGCGTTCAGTAGGTGTTCTGTAGGAGTTGTCCCACATGTAGATGTACTTCTGATGTATTTGTGGGGAGGAAGGTGAACTCCGTGTCTTACTCTTCCACCACCTTGAAGCTCCTTACAATGAGGTATTAACTCACGTTGGTCAGAATGGCAATTATCAAAAAAAATCTAGAAAAAAAAATGCTGGAAAAACGTGTGGTGAAAAGGGAACCCTCTTGCACTGTTGGTGGGAATGTAAATTGATACAACCACTATGGAAAACAGGATGGAGGTTCTTTAAAAAACTAAAAATAGAACTACCATATGACACAGCAATCCCACTACTGGGCATATACCCTGAGAAAACCACAATTCAAAAAGAGACATGTATCACAATGTTCAGTGCAGCACTATTTGCAATAGCCAGGACACGGAACCAACCTAAGTGTCCATCGACAGATGAATGGATAAAGAAGATGTGGCATATATATACAATGGAATATTACTCAGCCATAAAAAGAAACGAAATTGAGTTATTTGTAGGGGGGTGGATGGACCTAGAGTCTGTCATACAAAGTGGAGTAAGTCAGAAAGAGAAAAACAAATACCATATGCTAACACATATATATGGAATCTAAAAAAAAAAAAGGTATTGATGAACCTAGTTGCAGGGCAGGAATAAAGAGATAGATATAGAAAATGGACTTGAGGACATGGGGTGGGAGGGCGAAGCTGGGGCTAAGTGAGGGTAGCATCGACATACATATACTACCGAATGTAAAATAGTTGGCTGGTGGAAAATAGCATAGGGAGATCAGCTCGGTGCTTTGCGATGACCTAGAGGGGTGCGATAGGGAGCATGGGAGGGAGGCTCAAGAGGGAGGGGATATGGGGACATATCTATGCATATGGTTGATTTGCTTTGTTGTGCAACAGAAACTAACACAGTATTGTGAAGCAATTATACTCCAATAAAGATCTATTAAAAACAAAATTCCTAAGGCTTTCTCACATGGAGTAGAAAATGTGCCTGGAATATCCTCCTTCCTCTTTTCTTTGTTAATTGTCAAGGCCCAGGCCAGACTCCCCTTCATCCATCATTTTCTCTGTGAGCAGCCTAGCTCTCAGTGATCAATACTTTCAAGGATTATACTTTGGTATGCTAGTTGGCACTAGCTACCTTGCACTGTAATGATCCCAACATAAATATGCCTAACTTCCTTGAGCTCTTTATATATAAATGTCACCCTTTAATATAGCAATAATTTCCTGGAGTGTGTTTTCTCCTACTCATATAAATAAAAAGAGCTGAGAAGAATGTAAGAGCTAGCGTTTTCACTCCCTGTTTTTGCTTTCTGTGTTAACAATCAAAAACAGATAAATAAACAAAATTGATAATTTCAAAGGACTGTGTAAGAGACTACATATGGTGAAGGAGAGAAAGGCTGGTCTGAATCAAGAGGGATTCCTAGTGGCCAAGGAAGAAGTGGCTCATTCATGGGAATCTGGAAAGCTACAAAACAATTTTCTATCTTTGCTCAGCCAAGTGTTCCGAGGAACTGGTCCCAGCAGAGGGCTCTGTTCTGCCCAGGACTCCTTACATCCCACCTCATTCCTGGAACTCTCTATCCACAGACCTCACCTGATAATACTCTTCCCCAGGTCCCTGATACTCTAGTGACATTGACCTTTGTCAATTCCTAGAACACAGTGAAAGCATTCATATTTCAGGGCTTTCATGCTTGCTATTCCCTTTGCTACAATGGTGTTCTCATGTTTATTTAAATGACAAACTTCTTATTCTTTAGATCTCTATATATCATCTCCACGGGACTTTCCTGCAATGTTCCTAGAAACATCTTCCCTGTCACTCTCTATCCCACTATTTTATTTCTTCATAGTATTTATCACCATCTAAATGGTTAACATAATTTTTTTAATGTGTTTACTATCTGCCTCCTCCCACCAGAATATAAGCTTCTGAAAGACTAAAGTCCTTTCTGTTGTGTTCTCTGTGGTCTTTCTAGTAACAAGCACAGTGTTTGGATAACAGTAGATATTTAATATCTGTTAAATAGATGTAAGAGAATATGTAGACAGGGTTAAAGCTGCACAAAGGGGATTAGGAGAAAGCTTTCCAGAGGAGGTGATTCATAAACTAAGCCTTGAATAAATTGTATAAGTATTCAGATAGACTTTTCAGTGAAGGAAACTGCAGGGAGCAATTGTGAAATTTATTTTTCACTAAATGTAAAAATATGGAACTGCAAGTAGTTCAACATTCTGAGATTATAAAAGGTTTTGGAGCAAGAACAATATGTAACGCCTAAGGAACCCCTTTTTCTATTCTCTAAGTCTACTGAAACATTGGTTAGAGTCTTAGAAATTAAAGGGGTAAAGGGTATCTAACAATACATATACTGCCATTAGTTAATATACCTTATAAGTTTGGATTTAAATATGATTAGAAGATTGACAGACTAATAGTAATGTAAATTTAAAGAAGTTATATGATTAACAGACCTGTTTAATTTTAAGGAAAGTAAAATCAGCAAAAACTTAAATTATTTTAACTAGCAACAATATGATCATCAACAATATGATCATCAACAATGTAACAGAGAATAAAACTTAGTCAGTTGCAAAAATAGGTATAAAGGAGGCAGACCAAAGAGGGAAAGAGAATGCAGAAAGAGAAGCAGAAATCCACCAGAGAGAAATTCCCTGTTTTATAGTTCAGTGTTAGGTTCAAAGCGTACAGAGCTCAATATCTTTTTCTTCTTATTTATCCCTAGAGCCCAGCAGAGTCAGGTACCTAGGAAATTCTCAGTAACTACTGAGTTGACTGAACCATCCTTATCAGTGCCTTTGGTAGCTGGTACCTAAATTAGTTTTAATTTCCACTAAATTGGAGGAGAAAGGGTAGGATGTTAGACTGTATTTTGTATAGAAAAAATTTTAAGTACAAGTAGTTTCAAGGTATTTTATTAAGTATTTGCTCCAGTGCAATGCTATTTGTAGAGGCCCAGTTACTTGGTCTTACTTTCAGGGACCAGTATGGTTATAATATATCACAAGGAGGAATAGTGTGGTGTTCAAAGTATGTGAACTCTAGGACCAGACTGTCAGGGCCTAAACTCAAGCTGTGAGACCTTCGGCAAGTTACTTAACTTCTCTGCACCTCAGTTTACTCATCTATATATAGAAATAACAATAGTACCCATCGTATAGGGTTGTTGTGAGAAGTATAGGTAAAACAATAAAAACAATGCTTAGAATAAACACTATAAGCACTATATAACATTTACTATCATTACAATTACTTTTTCAATTGTTTTCCTACTTGAATTTGAAGATGATATTTTGACCATGAACAACCTAAATAGTTAAACTTTTTATGAGAATACAAACACTAATTATTTCATTCAAATTCCAAACAAGGATTATTTACTAATATGCTACTTACACTAACTGATTAATTGTCTTCTGCTGCTCCTTGGATCTTCTGTAACTCAGCAGCTTACTTTGTGCTGGTACGCCAACACCTATGTCTTCCAGGGGACGAACAATGGGAGGTAACTTCAAGTTCAGAGCCTCTTTTTCTGCTGCAATGGCAGTTTTGTTTGTATCTGACATCTTGGTCCCCTAAAGATTAAAATATACTCTGAGGAGAAAAAGTCCATAAAGCCATTATTGTAAAAGCTAGCCTCGATATATTCATTACATATCAATACCAAAAATTCTAGGCCTCTTTATATCTTTTTCCCAAGGATGGCAGTTGAGATAAATGGGCAGGGATTCCTGTTACAGCTCTACCATTCATTGCTATGAAGAAATGAAGCCAGTCACTTCCCAGTGAGTGAGGGCTTCAGTTTCCTCATGGCTGAAATTAAGGAACTGGATTAGATGCTCTCTAAATACCTGTACAGTTCTAAAATTTTGAGTTCAAATTTTCCCTAAGAAGCAAATCACAACAACAAAATCCAGTTGTTGAGGTATAATCTCTCTCCCCAAAAAGCTGCTACTTTAACATCATTAATATTTTTAAACATCACTATTGTATCTTAGTTTTGCTACCTTCCTAGAAAGCCATACTATGACCAAACAAAAATAGGCATGCTAAGTGCATAAGAAATCTAAAATGTCATATAAATGCTGAATAATTGTGATATCAACTGCATTTGCTGCAGATGCCCACACAATTTGGAGATTCCTGCCTTGAAAAAGACAGTTTCTGCCGGCGCCCAGTTCAAAATCTCCTCCCCTGGGAGAGGGGTGAAGAGAAAAGCTGAGAACAAGAAAGTACCTCTCTGATTGTTTTCACTACTTCCCGGCTGCTCAGATAAGAGGGGTACGTTCAATGAACTTCTCTAATGGTGAACGGGAGAGAAAACAGGGTTGAATCCTCCGGAACGCCCTACGGGGTCCTGCCGAACTGGTGAAAGGAAGAGAGAAAACAGGGTTGAATCCTCCGGAACGCCCTACGGGGTCCTGCCGAGCTGGGCAGTCGCCTGCCGCGTAGAAACAAAGTTGTCGCCATAGAAACTGTCGCGGTCGCAACTAGAGAGACTGGGCAAATGTTGCCTGGAGAGGCAGTTGCTGAGCTGCCACTGATTAGGATTACCTGTCACAACAATAATTCATTACTCGAGTAAATGGAGGGTCAGTGAATGAGACTTTTTTACCTAACTCTCTTCCCTTAGAAAGGGCACGGAATCAGGATCTTCAAATTGTGGAAAACTGCAAGACTGGAAATTCAGATCCGTTGGAAAATAGATTTATATAAACACTCTCAAGGAGGATCAAGTCTTCAAGTGTCCCCATAGCGACTTCCCTGTAAATATTATAACTAATCAAGATTTTAATTTATCTTTTTTCTCTATCCAATATTTGTTTAGACAGCACTTCTTTCAGAAAATTTTTGGCAGAGAAGATTAAGCTGTGTAAATTTTTTGAGTATGCATGAAGACAGAAATGTGAAACTTTGCTATTTGAGGCTGCACAATGGATACTCCACCTAAATAATAATAGCCTACACAAATACCATGTGCATAAATAAAATTGGTAGATAAATAAATCCTGGTGGTGTATTAATGGCATATTCATTCAACAAATATTTGAGCATCTTCTATTGCCAGTCAGCATGTAAAGAATTTTTTTAATGAGAGTACAGCCTACACTATTGTGTCTAGCAAACAGTTCTTCCTCTAGAAATGTCATTCGAGTCAGTGAATGAACAAATTGAAATTCCTCCTAGCTTGTAAAAACAAACTATTTTCTGTGGAAAACAAAACACTTGTGATTTTTGTCACAGTGTCTTTTTAAAAAATTTTATTGAAATATAGTTGATTTACAATGTTGTGTTAGTTTCAGGTGTACAGCAAAGTGATATATATATCAGTATATATATATATATATTCATTTTTAAGATATTTTTCCATTATGGGTTATTACAAGATATTGAGTATAGTTTCCCATGCTATACAGTAGCTCCTTATTTGTTATCTATTTTATGTATGTATATATATATATATATATATATATATATATATGTGTGTGTGTGTGTGTGTGTGTGTGTGCATATTTTAATCAAAAACTCCTAATTTATCCCTCCCCCACCTTTCCCCTTTGGTAACCGTAAGTTTGTTTTCTATGTCTGTGAGTCAATTTCTGTTTTGTTAATAAATTCATTTGTATCATTTTTTCAGATTCCACATATAAGCAATATCATGATATTTGTCTTTCTGTGATGGTTTTTTGACATGTCAATTTGGTTAGGCTAAACTACAGAACTGAAAAGAGGACAGTATTATATCATGCACTCACCTTCTCCCAGTTACTCAATCAAATACTAATCTAGGGCTGCTGTGAAGTGATTTTGCAGATGTAATTCAAGTCCCCTGTAAATTGATGTTAATCTAGGGAGATTATCTGTGTGGGTCTCACTCAGTCAGTGGAAGTCCTTTTAAAAAGTTTTAGACATGCCCTGAGTTAGACTCCAAACAGCAGCTAGGTGTACAGGTGCTCTCCCCTTTCTGGCTCTTCCCTTCCTGACAGCCTGCCCCTACAGATTGTGGACTTGCTTCATGAGCCCCTACAGTTACATAAGCCAGTTCCCTGTGAGAAACCCTATATATAAACATACAAACAATGGATACATATAGGGTATATATATAATCTACTGGTTATAATCTTAATCTTCTGCTTCCCTCATTAGATCCTAACTAATACAATGTACATCTTTTGTCAAACAGGTTTTAATAGGTATAATTTACATACTATAGAATTCACCATTTTAAAGTATACAATTCAATGGGTTTTTCAGTAAATTTATACAGTTGTGCAACCATTAACAAGATCCAGTTCTAAAAAATTTCCATCACTGCAAAAAGTTCCCTTGACGTCATAAACAGTCAATCCTCACTCCCACCTCCAGTCCTAGGCAACCAGTGATTTGCTTTTGGTCTCTATAGGTTTACAACTTCTGAAAATTTCATATACATGGAATCATGTATTATGTGGTCTTTTGTGTCTGGCTTCTTTCACTTAATAATGTGTTTGAGGTTCATCTATACGTTGTATGTGAGAGAAGTTCATTCCTTTTTACTGATGGATAGTCTTCCATTACATGGATATATCATATTTGGCTTATTCATTCACAAGTTGATGGACATTTGGATTGCTTTCAGTTCGGGGCTATTATGAATAATCCTTCCATGAACATTTGTGTGCAAATCTTTGGATGAACATACATTTTCATTTCTCATTCGTAGGAATTGCTGGGATAAATGATAAGTGTATGTTTGACCTTTTAAGAAACTATCAAACTGTTTTCCAAAGTGGCTGAAAGATTATACATTTCTACCAGAAAAATATAAGCATTCCCATTTCTCCACATCCTTGCCAACACTTGGTATTGTCTATCTTTTTTATTTGAGGTATTTGAATGGGCATACAGTGGTATCTCATTGTGGTTTTAATTTGCATTTCCCTAAGTGCAAATATGTTGAATATCTTTTCATGTGCTTATTATCCATTAACATATCTTTTTTTTTTTATGAAATGTCTATTTAGATCTTTTAACCATTTTTAAATTGGAATATTTCCATTTTTATCATTAAGGGGTAAGAGTTCTTTACATTCTGGATACAAATCCTTTATCAGATAATTTGCAAATATATTCTCTTGGCCTGTAGCTTGCCTTTTCATTTTCTTAATGGTATCTTTTTTTTTAAACATCTTTATTGGAGTATAATTGCTTTACATTGTTGTGTTCGTTTCTGTTTTATAACAAAGTGAATCAGCTATACGTACATATATATACCCTTATACCCTTCCTCTTGCGTCTCCATCCCAACCTCCCTATCTCACCCCTCTGGTGGTCAAAAAGCACTGAGCTGATCTCCCTGTGCTATGCAGCTGCTTCCCACTAGCTATATACTTTATATTTGGTAGAGTATACATGTCAATGCCATTCTCTCACTTCGTCCCAGCTTACCCTTCCCTCTCCCTGTGTC
The DNA here is from genome assembly GCF_963924675.1 of Phocoena phocoena. Lineage (NCBI taxonomy): Eukaryota > Metazoa > Chordata > Mammalia > Artiodactyla > Phocoenidae > Phocoena > Phocoena phocoena. The sequence goes on along the minus strand of NC_089228.1, from coordinate 31,693,318 downwards.
CTCAAGCCCATTCTATACATCTGTGTCATTATTCCTGTCCTGACCCTAGGATCTTCAGAACAATTTAATTGTATTTTTTAGATTCCATATATATGTGTTAGCATATGTTATTTGTTTTTCTCTTTCTGACTTACTTCACTCTGTATGACAGACTCTAGGTCCATCCACCTCACTACAAATAACTCAATTTCATTTCTTTTTATGGTTGAGTAATATTTCATTGTATGTATATGCCACATCTTCTTTATCCATTCATCTGTCGATGGACACGTAGGTTGCTTCCATGTCCTGGCTATTGTAAATAGAGCTGCAGTGAACATTATGGCACATGACTCTTTGAATTATGGTTTTCTCAGGGTATATGCCCAGTAGTGGGATTGCTGAGTCATATGGTGGATCTATTTTTAGTTTTTTAAGGAACTTCCGTACTGTTCTCCATAGTGGCTGTATCAATTTACATTCCTGCCAACAGTGCAAGAGGGTTCCCTTTTTTCCACACAATCCACAGCATTTATTGTTTGTAGATCTTTTGATGATGGCCATTCTGAACGAAGTGAGATGATATCTCATTGTACTTTTGATTTGCATTTCTCTAATGATTAATGATGTTGAGCATTCTTTCATGTGTTTGTTGGCAATCTGTATATCTTCTTTGGAGAAATGTCTATTTAGGTCTTCTGCCCATTTTTGGATTGGATTGTTTCTTTGATATTGAGCTGCATGAGCTGCTTGTATATTTTGGAGATTAATCCTTTGTCAGTTGCTTCATTTCCAAATATTTTCTCCCATTCTGATGATTGTCTTTTCGTCTTCTTCATGGTTTCCTTTGCTGTGCAAAAACTTTTAAGTTTCATTAGGTCCCATTTGTTTATTTTTGCTTTTATTTCCATTTCTCTAGGAGGTGGGTCAAAAAGGACCTTTCTGTGATTTACATCATAGAGTGTTCTGCCTATGTTTTCCTTGAAGAGTTTTATAGTGTTTGGTCTTACATTTAAGTCTTTAATCCATCTGGAGTTTATTTTTGTGTATGGCATTACGTAGTGTTCTAATTTCATTCTTTTACATGTAGCTGTCCAGTTTTCCCAGCACCAATTATTGAAGAGGCTGTCTTTTCTCCACTGTATATTCTTGCAGCCCTTATCAAATATAAGGTGACCATATGTGTGTGGGTTTATCTCTGGGCTTTCCATACTTTCCACTGATCTATATTTCTATTTTTGTGCCACTTCCATACTGTCTTGATTACTGTAGCTTTGTAGTATAGTCTGAAGACAGGGAGCCTGATTCCTCCAGCTCCCTTTTTCTTTCTCAAGATTGCTTTGGTTATTCAGGGTCTTTTGTGTTACCATATATATTGTGAAATTTTTGGTTCTAGTTCTGTGAAAAATGCCATTGGTAGTTTGATAGGGATTGCATTGAATCTGCAGATTGCTTTGGGTAGTAGGGTCATTTTCACAATGTTGATTCTTCCAAACCAGGAACATAGTATATATCTCCATCAGTTGGTATTATCTTTAATTTCTTTCATCAGTGTCTTATAGTTTTCTGCATACAGGTCTTTTGTCTCCTTAGGTAGGTTTATACCTAGGTATGTTATTCTTTTTGTTGCAATGGTAAAAGGCAGTGTTTCCTTAATTTCTCTTTCCGATTTTTCATCATTAGTGTATAGAAATGCAAGAGATTTCTGTTCATTAAATTTGTATCCTGCTACTTTAGCAAATTCATTGATTAGCTCTCGTAGTTTTCTGGTAGCATCTTTAGGATTCTGTATGTATTGTATCATGTCATCTGCAAACAGGGACAGTTTTAACTCTTCTTTTCCAATTTGGATTCCTTTTTTTTTTTTTTGCAGTATGCGGACCTCTCACTGTTGTGGGCTCTCCCATTGTCCCCTGCATCGGCAGGCAGACTCTCAACCACTGCGCCACCAGGGAAGCCCTGTATTCCTTTTATTTCTTTTTTGTCTCTGATTGCTGTGGCTAAAACTTCCAAAACTATGTTGAATAATAATGGTGAGAGTAGGCAACCTTGTATTGTTCCTGATTTCAGAGGAAATGGTTTCAATTTTTCACCATTGAGAATGATGTTGGCTGTGGGTTTGTCATATATGGCCTTTATTATGTTGAGGTAAGTTCTCTCTATGCCTACTTTCTGGAGGGTTTTTATAATAATTGGGTGTTTGTTGAATTTTGTTGAAAGCTTTCTCTGCATCTATTGAGATTATCATACGGTTTTTATCCTTCAGTGTATTAATATGCTGTATCACATTGATTGATTTGTGTATATTGAAGAATCTTTGCATTCCTGGGATAAACTCCACTTTATCATGGTGTATGGTCCTTTTAATGTGCTGCTGGATCGTTTGCTAGTACTCTGTTGAGATTTTTGCATCGATGTTCATCAGTGATATAGGCCTGTAGTCTTCTTTTCTTGTGACATCTTTGTCTGGTTTTTTTTATTTTTTTATTTTTTTATTTTTTTTTGCGGTACGCGGGCCTCTCACTGTTGTGGCCTCTCCCGTTGCGGAGCACAGGCTCCGGACGCGCAGGCTCAGCGGCCATGGCTCACGGGCCCAGCCGCTCCGCGGCATGTGGGATCTTCCCGGACCGGGGCACGAACCCGTGTCCCCTGCATCGGCAGGCGGACTCTCAACCACTGCGCCACCAGGGAAGCCCTTTGTCTGGTTTTGGTAACAGGGTGATGGTGGTGTCGTAGAATGAGATTGAGAGTGTTCCTCCCTCTGCTATATTTTGCAAGAGTTTGAGGATAGGTCTTAGCTCTTCCCTAAATGATTGATAAAATTCACCTGTGAAGCCATCTGGTCCTGGGCTTTTGTTTGTTGGAAGATTTTTTTTTTTTTTGCGGTATGCGGGCCTCTCACTGTTGTGGCCTCTCCCGTTGCGGAGCACAGGCTCTGGACGCGCAGGCTCAGCGGCCATGGCTCACGGGCCCAGCCGCTCCACAGCATGTGGGATCTTCCTGGACCGGGGCACGAACCCATGTCCCCTGCATCGTCAGGCGGACTCTCAACCACTGCGCCACCAGGGAAGCCCTGTTGGAAGATTTTTAATCACAGTTTCAATTTCAGTGCTTCTGATTGGTCTGTTTATATTTTCTATTTCTTCCTGGTTCAGTCTCAGAAGGTTGTGCTTTTCTAAGAATTAGTCCATTTCTTCCAGGTTGTCCATTTTATTGGCATATAATTGCTTGTAATAATCTCTCATGATCCTTTGTATTTCTGCAGTGTCAGTTGTTACTTCTCCTTTTTCATTTCTAATTCTATTGATTTGAGTCTTCTCCCTTCTTTTCTTGATGAGTCTGGCTAATGGTTTATCAATTTTGTTTATCTTCTCAAAGAACCAACTTTCAGTTGCATTCATCTTTGCTATTGTTTCCTTCATTTGTTTTTCATTTATTTCTGATCTGATCTTTGTGATTTCTTTCCTTCTGCTAACTTTGGGTTATTTTTGTTCTTCTTTCTCTAATTGCTTTAGGTGTAAGGTTAGGTTGTTTATTTGAGATTTTTGTTTCTTGAGGTAGGATTGTATTGCTATAAACTTCCCTCTTGGAACTGCTTTTGCTGCAGCCCATAGCTTTTGGGTCGTCGTGTTTTCAATGTCATTTGTTCCTAGGTATTTTTTAATTTCCTCTTTGATTTCTTCTGTGATGTCTTCCTTGTTTAGCACTGTATTATTTAGCCTCCATGTGTTTGTATTTTTTTATAGTCTTTTTCCTGTAATTGGTATCTATTCTCATAGAGTTGTGCTCGGAAAAGATAACTGATATGATTTCAATTTTCTTAAGTTTACCAAGGCTTGATTTGTGACCCAAGATATGATCTATCCTGGAGAATGTTCCATGAGCACTTGAGAAAAAAGTGTATTCTGTTGTTTTTGGATGGAATGTCCTATAAATATCAATTAAGTCCATCCTGTTGAATGTATCATTTAAAGCTTGTGTTTCCTTATTTATTTTCATTTTGGTTGATTTGTCCATTGGTGAAAGTGGGGTGTTAAAGTCCCCTACTATGATTGTGTTACTGTCAACTTCCCCTTTTATGGCTGTTAGCATTTGCCTTATGTACTGAAATGCTACTATGCTGGGTGCATAAATATTTACAATTTTTGTATCTTCTTCTTCTTGGATTGATCCGTTGATCATTATATAGTGACCTTCTTTGTCTCGTGTAACAGTCTTTATTTTAAAGTCTATTTTGTCTGATATGAGTATTGCTACTCCAGCTTTTTTTTTTTTTTTTTTTTTCCGGTACACAGACCTCTCACTGTTGTGGCCTCTCCCACTGCAGAGCACAGGCTCTGGACGCGCAGGCTCAGCGGCCATGGCTCACGGGCCTAGCCGCTCCGCAGCATGTGGGATCTTCCTGGACTGGGGCATGAACCCGTGTTCCCTGCATCAGCAGGCAGACTCTCAACCACTGCGCCACCAGGGAAGCCCTCCAGCTTTCTTTTAATTTCCATTTCCATGGAATATCTTTTTCCAACCCCTCACTTTCAGTCTGTATGTGTCCCTAGATCTGAAGTGGATCTCTTGTAGACAGCATATATACAGGTATTTTTTTTGGGTATCCATTCAGCCAGTCTATGTCTTTTGGTTGGAGAATTTAATCCATTTACATTTAAGGTAATTATCAAAATGTATGTTCCGGGGGACGAGGGGAAGATGGCGAAATAGTAAGATGCGGAGATCACCTTCCTCCCCACAGATACAGCAGAAATACATCTACACGTTGAACAACTCCTACAGCACACCTACTGAATGCTGGCAGAAGACCTCAGATCTCCCAAAAGGCAAGAAACTCCCCAAGTACCTGGGTAGTGCAAAAGAAAAAGGAATAAGCAGAGACAAAAGGATAGGGACGGGACATGTACCAGTGGGAGGGAGCTGTGAAGGAGGAAAGGTTTCCACACACTAAGAAACCCGTTCGCGGGGGAAGACTGTGGGTGGCGGAGGGGGAAGCTTCGGAGCCGCGGTGGAGAGCACAGCAATGGGTGCGGAGGGCAAAGCGGAGAGATTCCCGCACAGAGGATCGGTGCTGATCAGCACTCACCAGCCCAAGAGCCTTGTCTGCTCACCCACCGGGGTGGGCAGTGCTGGGAGCTGAAGCTCAGGCTTTGGTCAGAGCGCAGGAAAGGACTGGGGTTGGCGGTGTGAACACAGCCTGCAGGGGGTTAGTGCACCACGGCTAGCCAGGAGGGAGTCTGGGGAAAAGTCTGGACCTGCCGAAGAGGCAAGAGACTTTTCTTGCCTCTTTGTTTCCTGGTGCATGAGGAGAGGGGAGTAAGAGCGCTGCTTAAAGTAGCTCCAGAGATGGGTGCGAGCCGTGGCTAAAAGTGCGTACCCCAAAGACGTGCATGAGACGCTAAGTCTGCTGCTGCTGCCACCAAGAAGCCTGTGTGTGAGCACAGGTCACTATCCACACCCCCCTTCCGGGGAGCCCGTGCAGCCCGCCACTGCCAGGGTCCCGGAATCCAGGGACCACTTCCCTGAGGGAACGCACGGCGCACCTCAGGCTGGTGGAACCTCATGCTGGCCTCTGCCGCCGCAGGCCCACCCCGCAGTCCGTACCCCTCCCTCCCCCCGGCCTGAGTGAGCCAGAGTCCCCGAATCAGCTGCTCCTTTAACCCTGTCCTGTCTGAGAGAAGAACAGACGCTTTCAGGCGACCTACATGCAGAGGCGGGGCCAAATCCAAAGCTGAACCCCGGGAGCTGTGTGAACAAAGAAGAGAAAGGGAAATCTCTCCCAGCAGCCTAAGAAGCAGTGGATTAAATCTCCACAATCAATTTGATGTACCCTGCATCTGTGGAATACATGAATAGACAACGAATCATCCCAAATTGAGGGGGGACTTTGAGAGCAAGATTTATGACTTTTTCCCCTTTTCCTCTTTTTGTGAGTGTGTATGTGTATACGTCTGTGTGAGATTTTGTTTGTATAGCTCTGCTCTGACCATTTGTCCTAGGGTTCTATCCGTCGGTTTTATTTTTTTTCCTAATAATTATTTTTTATTTTCATAACTTTATTTTACTTTATCTTTTCTTTCTTTCCTTCCTTCCCTCCTTTAGAAAACGAATCATCCCAAAATGAGGAGGTGGACTTCGAGAGCAAGGTTTATGATTTTTTCCCCTTTTCCTCTTTTTGTGAGTATGTGTATGCTTCTGTGTGAGATTTTGTCTGCATAGCTTTGCTTCCACCATTTGTCCTAGGGTTCTATCTGTCCATTTTGTTGTTGTTGTGGTTGGGTTTTTAAAATTTTTTTTCTTAATAATTATTTTCTATTTTAATAACTTTATTATATTTTATCTTACTTTATTTTATTTTACTTTATCTTCCTTCCTCCTGCTCTCCATCCCTCCTTTCTTTCTTTCCTTCTTTCTTTCTTTCTTTCTTTCTACTTCTACTAATTCTTTCTTTCTACTTTTTCTCCCTTTTATTCTGAGCCGTGTGGATGAAAGGCTCTTGGTGCTGCAGCCAGGAGTCAGTGCTGTGCCCCTGAGGTGGGAGAGCCAACTTCAGGACACTGGTCTACAAGAGACCTCCCAGCTCCACATAAGATCAAATGTTGAAAATCTCCCAGAGATCTCCATCTCAACACCAGCACCCAGTTTCACTCAACGCCCAGCAAGCTACAGTGCTGGACACCCTATGCCAAACAACTAGCACAACATGAACACAACCCCAACCATTAACAGAGAGACTGCCTAAAATCTTAATAAGTCCACAGACACCCAAAAACACACCACCAGACATGAACCTGCCCAATAGAAAGACAAGATCCAGCCTCATCCACCAGAATACAGGCACTAGTCCCCTCCACCAGGAAGCCTACACAACACACTGAACCAACCTTAGGCACTGGGGACAGACACAAAAAACAACAGGAACTACGAACCTGCAGCCTGCAAAAAGCAGACCCCAAACACAGTAAGATAAGCAAAATGAGAAGACAGAAAAACACACAGCAGATGAAGGAGCAAGATAAAAACCCAACAGACCTAACAAATGAAGAGGAAAAAGGCAGTCTACCTGAAAAAGAATTCAGAATAATGATAGTAAAGATGATCCAAAATCTTGGAAATAGAATAGACAAAATGCAAGAAACATTTAACAAGGACCTAGAAGAACTAAAGATGAAACAAACAACGAAGAACAACACAATCTGAAATTAAAAATATTCTAGATGGGATCAATAGCAGAATAACTGAGGCAGAAGAACGGATAAGTGACCTGGAAGATAAAATAGTGGGAATAACTACTACAGAGCAGAATAAAGAAAAAACAATGAAAAGAACTGAGGACAGTCTCAGAGACCTCTGGGACAACATTAAACGCACCAACATTCGAATTATAGGGGTTCCAGAAGAAGAAGAGAAAAAGAAAGGGACTGAGAAAATATTTGAAGAGATTATAGTTGAAAACTTCCCTGATATGGGAAAGGAAATAGTTAATCAAGTCCAGGAAGCACAGAGAGTCCCATACAGGATAAATCCAACGAGAAATACGCCAAGACACATATTAATCAAACTGTTAAAAATTAAATACAAAGAAAACGTATTAAAAGCAGCAAGGGAAAAACAACAAATAACACACAAGGGAATCCCCATAAGGTTAACAGCTGATCTTTCAGCAGAAACTCTGCAAGCCAGAAGGGACTGGCAGGACATAGTTAAAGGGATGAAGGAGAAAAACCTGCAACCAAGATTACTCTACCCAGCAAGGATCTCATTCAGATTTGATGGAGAAATTAAAACCTTTGCAGACAAGCAAAAGCTGAGAGAGTTCAGCACCACCAAACCAGCTTTACAACAAATGCTAAAGAACTTCTCTAGGCACAACACAAGTGAAGGAAAAGACCTACAATAATGAACCCAAAACAATTAAGAAAATTGGATTAGGAACATACATATCGATAATTACCTTAAATGTAAATGGACTAAGTGCTCCCACCAAAAGACACAGATTGGCTGAATGGGTACAAAAACAAGACCCATATATATGCTATCTACGAGTGACCCACTTCAGACCTAGAGACGCATACAGACTGAAAGTAAGGGGATGGAAAAAGATATTCCATGCAAATGGAAACCAAAAGAAAGCTGGAGTAGCAATTCTCATATCAGACAAAATAGACTTTAAAATAAAGACTATTAGAAGAGACAAAGAAGGACACTACATAATGATCAAGGGATCTATCCAAGAGGAAGATATAACAATTGTAAATATTTATGCACCCAACATAGGACCACCTCAATACATAAGGCAAATACTAACAGCCATAAAAGGGGAAATCGAAAGTAGCACATTCATAGTAGGGGACTTTAACACTCCACTTTCACCAATGGACAGATCATCCAAAATGAAAATAAATAAGGAAACACAAGCTTTAAATGAAACATTAAACAAGATGGACTTAATTGATATTTATAGGGCATTCCATCCAAATACAACAGAATACACATTTTTCTGAAGCGCTCATGGAACATTCTCCAGGATAGATCATATCTTGGGTCACAAATCAAGCCTTGGTAAATTTAAGAAAATTGAAAATGTATCAAGTATCTTTTCTGACCACAGTGCTATGAGACTAGATATCAATTACAGGAAAAGATCTGTAAAAACTACAAGCACATGGAGGTAAACAATAAACTACTTAATAATGAAGTGATCCATGAAGAAATCAAAGAGGAAATAAAAAAATACTTAGAAACAAATGATAATGGAGACACAACGACCCAAAACCTATGGGATGCAGCAAAAGCAGTTCTAAGAGGGAAGTTTATAGCAATACAATCCTACCTTAAGAAACAGGAAACATCTCGAATAAACAACCTAACCTTACACCTAAAGCAATTAGAGAAAGAAGAACAAAGAAAACCCAAAGTTAGCAGAAGGAAAGAAATCATAAAAATCAGATCAGAAATAAATGAAAAAGAAATGAAGGAAACGATAGCAAAGATCAATAAAACTAAAAGTTGGTTCTTTGAGAAGATAAACAAAATTGATAAACCATTAGCCAGACTCATCAAGAAAAGAAGGGAGAAGACTCAAATCAATAGAATTAGAAATGAAAAAGGAGAAGTAACAACTGACACTGCAGAAATACAAAAGATCATGAGAGATTACTACAAGCAACTCTATGCCAATAAAATGGACAACCTGGAAGAAATGGACAAATTCTTAGAAATGCACAACCTGCCAAGACTGAATCAGGAAGAAATAGAAAATATGAACAGACCAATCAGAAGCCCTGAAATTGAAACTGTGATTAAAAATCTTCCAACACACAAAAGCCCAGGACCAAATGGCTTCACAGAAGAATTCTATCAAACTCTTCCAAAATATAGCAGAGGGAGGAACACTCCCAAACTCATTCTACGAGGCCACCATAACCTTGATACCAAAAGCAGAGAAGGACGTCACAAAGAAAGAAAACTACAGGCCAATATCACTGATGAATGTAGATGCAAAAATCCTCAACAAAATACTAGCAAACAGAATCCAACAGCACATTAAAAGGATCATACACCATGATCAAGTGGGGTTTATCCCAGGAATGCAAGGATTCTTCAATATACGCAAATCAATCAATGGCATAAATCATATTAACAAATTGAAGGAGAAAAACCATATGATCATCTCAATAGATGCAGAGAAAGCTTTCCACAAATTCAACACCCATTTATGATAAACACCCTGCAGAAAGTAGGCATAGAGGGAACTTTCCTCAACATAATAAAGGCCATATATGACAAACCCACAGCCAACATCGTCCTCAATGGTAAGGGTTTTTTTAAAATATAAATTTATTTATTTTATTTTTGGCTATGTTGAGTCTTTGTTGCTGCGTGCAAGCTTTCTGTAGTTGCAGTGTATGTGGGCTACTCTTTGTTGCAGTGTGTGGGCTTCTCACTGCAGTGGCTTCTCTTTATTTCAGAGCACAGGCTCTAGGTGCACGGGTTTCAGTGGTTGTGGCTCACAGGCTCTAGAGCACAGGCTCAGTAGTTGTGGTTCATGGGCTTAATTGCTCCGCAGCCTGTGGGATCTTCCTGGACCAGGGCTCGAACCCATGTCCCTTGCATTGGCAGGCGGATTCTTAACCACTGCACCACCAGGGAAGCCCAGGCTTGATTATATAAAAGCACTTACGGATAACGACACAAAAATATGATTCTCCAGTACTATACAAGAAGTTTTTTTCTATTTCTTAATATAAATGATGAAGATGCTAAGAGAACTTATGAAACAAACTTACTATGCTTTAAACTATGTATTGTTATTTCAAAATTAAGAATGGGAGTGCAGGAAAAGAAATGAGTCCATATGCTTAAGAGTTTTTTATGGAGATAAACTGTGTTGTTTTACGTAAGTTCTTTGACTGAATTTCTTTTCTTCGAACTAAGTTTATGATTGCTGTTATAGTAACATTAATTATACTTATATTAAGTGATATAGTTGTACCTCAATTTTAAAAATGAGAAAAATGATATAGCTGTATCATATACATACTATGCTATATAGTATATTAATATATAATGTAATCATAAATTATGATAAATATTTTTAAATATAAGAAACAAATAGCACTGTTGGTGGGACTGTAAATTGATGAAGTCACTATGGAAAACATTATAAAAACAGAAGTTCCTCAAAAAATTAGAAGTAGAACTACCGTATGATTCAGCATTCCATTTCTGGTTATATATACACACAAAGGAAACAAAATCAATATCCCAAAAACGTCTCTGCACCCCCATGTTCTGTGCAGGATTATTTACAATAGCCAAGACAAGGAAACAACCTAAATGTTAAGTGTCCATAGATGGATAAATGGGTAAAGAAAATGTAAGATATATAGATATAGAAATGATATAGATATATAGATACAGATATATAATGTAATATTATTCAACAATAAAAAAGGAGATCCTGCCATTGTGACAACATGGATGGACCTCAAGGGCATTATGCTAAGTGAAATAAGTCAGACAAAGACAAATACTGTATGATTTCCATTATATGTGGAATCAAAAAAAAATTAATTCATAGATATGGACAACAGATTGGTGTGGGGGGAGGGATGGATGGAGGAAATGGATGAAGGTGATCAAAAAGGTAAAAACTTCCAGTTATAAGATAAACAAGTTCTGGGTATATAATGTACAACATGGTGACTACAGTATATGTTAAAGTTGCAAACAATAGATCTTAGAAGTTCTCATCACAAGAAAAAGAACTGTAACTATTGATATAATGGATGTTAATTAAACTTATTGTGGTAATCATTTGGCAATATATACTTATATCAAATCATTATGCTGTACACCTTGGACTAATACAATGTTATATATCAATTATATCCCAGTAAAACTGGAAAAATAATTTAAAAAGAAACAAATAAATAGAAGAGATTGATTCCCTTAAACAGAAAGCAAATAGAAATTATTAAATTTTGGGGACTTTCCTGGTGGCGCAGTGGTTAAGAATCCGCCTGCCAATGCAGGGGACATGGGTTCAATCCCTGGTCTGGGAAGATCCCACATGCTTTGGAGCAACTAAGCCTGTGTGCCACAACAACTGAGCCCACATGCCACAACTACTGAAGCCCGCGTGCCCTAGAGCCTGTGCTCCGTGACAAGAGAAGCCACCACAATGAGAAGCCCACTCACCGCAACGAAGAGTAGCCCCTGCTCACCGCAACTAAAGAAAGCCCACGCGCAATGAAGACCCAATGCCGCCAAAAAAAAAAAAAAATTATTAAATTTTGAATATATGAGTAAATAGGTTACCCTGAAGTGATATCACCAAAATTACTCAAAATTTCTGAGTGCTATCCCTCAAAATTAGTTTCATGTTAACCTTAAGTTAAAAAAGATAAAAGTATATTAATGATGTATGCCAATGTTATTAACTAATTACAAGAAACTTGTCTTCACACACTAATTCCTGCAGATATACGTATAAGTAATAAAAATAACTCCAACAACCGTAACTTTTGATTAGTGAAAGTTAGCTTGTGTTTCTTGGTATGAATTGAGAATGGATGAATAAAATGATTTCTATTAGATGCTTCTCCTTTTGGCATGAGGAAAAGCATAGTATTGGTTCAGTCTTGTAATCTCAATTTTTAATTATATAATGTATATAATTTATATACATAATTGTGCTACAGTTTAGCCTCATAAAATAAACACACCATTTATTATTTTTAAGTCTGTAGAGTTCAGATTAAACTTTCTTTGGGAAGTTGTGACACTTTCAGAACACTTGCAGATACTTTCTCCTGAAAGAACTGACAAAAGATAATGTAAGATAGTGAAAAGAGGAAGGTACTGAACCATGGGTATACTACGTTCCTATCTGTGCAAAAAAGTGGGGGGAACGGTATAAATTCATAAATGTTTGTGCATGCATAGAAGTCAGAGGCGGGAAGATTACCTTTTTTTCACTACAAATGTATTTTTACTCTTGGAAAAAATTTAAATATCAAAAAAATAAACCCTAAAAGAAAGTATGACACTTCAAGGCATGTGTCTTAAACTCGGATTAAGACTGCTACAGTGCTACAGAGTTAAATTAGATCAGCTTGCTTGGAGGAGAGTCATTTTCTAATAGGGTGGTTTTTTTTTTTTTTTAGCCTCCCGGAGCAGGTTGCAGGATCTTAGTTCCCAGACCAGGGACTGAACTCTGGGCCTCAGCAGTGAAAGCCTCGAGGTGTAACCACTGGACCGCCAGGGATTCCCACATTTCCTAATAGGGCTTTTATCTTTCAGCTTATTTAAGATTGAGTTCTGCAAAGATGCATGAAGAAAAATGCCATTTCAAAATTTATATTTGCTAATGTGGGTACTATGATACTATGAACTGGAGTACTGAGACTTATTTTCTTAAGTCAACTGATACAATGTAATGACTTTTACACTACACTGTAGCCCCAGATTATATACATACCACCAGGTATCCAGTTACCTTGTCAAATGCTTGCTGCGTGGGGAGAGGGGAGGACAGGAATATACATTTCAAATGACTGCAAAATTCATCCTTCTTTTAGAAGAGGCTTATTTTCCTTATTGTAAGCCAGGGGAAAGGGTATGGCTTATTATTAGATACCCAAAAAATAAACATTCTAGTTGTAGGAGACGGGAAAGTACATACAAACATATCACCTGTCAAGAGAAGCGAATTCTCAATTTTTTCTCTGAATCTTCAAGAGTTGTTTTTTTTCAGTTAATCAGAGTATTAACTATATTTAACACAAAATCTGTTTCTTGAAATACTTGCTTCATTTGGCTTTCAAAGAAGCTACATTTCTCATATCCTCTTACTTACTGGCTATTCTCAGTCTCCTGCCATTCATTCAGCAATGTCTGTTTGGTCTTGAGCAGGTAACTTAATCTCTCTGGTCCTCACATCTGTAAAAGACGTTTTTAGCACAGTCACCGCTCACTGACTGGGAGCTACTATATATCGTTCGTAGTTACTACCACAAAACCTCTGCTCCGCGCGTCGGCGCTGGCTAGGCCTGAGGTGAACCCACCACACCTCGGAAGACGGTGAGCAGCCTCGGGAATGCTGTGGAAAAGTGAGCAACACTTTCCACACCCGAAGCCAGGCTGGCAATCCGGGTGGAGTTCCCTACGCCCTCGCGCCAGGAAGCCCCAGGAAGCCCCAGAAGGCACGGGGTTAACAACCAGGAACTGCGCCAGCCTCCGCCGGGGAAGCGAAACCCGTGACTCCACCCCAGCCAGTTCCGTCTTGGGCGCGCCTTCGCTTCCGCCCGCTAACTGCACTTTCGATAAAAACATGGAGTCTAATATTTCCCTCTGGAACTTCTATATTTTCTTCATTTTTCCATCCTTATGACTTTGGTTGTAGATAAAAATTAAGCTGTGATGTATTAGAGACAGGAGTGGCTATGGAAAAAAGGAGCTGGTGAGCGGGCCTGGCGAAAGTGCGTGGCAGGAGCACAGTACGCCCTCTCTTCGCCGGCCGGAAGTTGAGGGACTGAATGGGTTCCGGAACCGGCGGCTGCGCCTCTTCTGTTTCTGCCTGACGCTTAACGGTCGCCCAGCCTCAGAGCTCGTCAGCCTCTGGGCCACCAGGTTCATGTGGAGGCTCCCAGGCGCCCGCTCCGCGCTTCGTGTGGTCCGTACGGCAGTCGAGCGGCACAGTCGGGCCGAGGCGGTGACTGAGACCGTGGCAGGCGCGATGGAGCGCGCTGTGGTTCGCTGTGTGCCCTCGGAGCCTAAGCTAAGTCTGTCGTTCGCGCTGGCCGACGGCAGCCACAAGAACATGCAGCGCGACCAGAGCGAGCCGCTGGGTCGGGCCCTCAGCCGGATCGCTACCAATGCCCTCAAAGGCCACGCGAAGGCGGCCGCCGCCAAGAAGAGCAGGAAGAACCGGCCAAACGCAAGCGGCGGCGTGTCCTGTGCGGGGCCTGGGCCCGAGCCGGCTGCAGCTTGCGAACCCGTGGTGAAGCTGTACTACCGGGAGGAGGCAGTGGCTGAAGACGTGCTCAATGTGGACGCCTGGCAGGACGGTGCGGTGCTGCAGATCGGCGATGTCAAGTACAAGGTGGAGCGCAACCCTCCCGCCTTCACCGAGCTGCAGTTGCCGCGCTACATCATGGCCGGCTTCCCGGTGTGCCCCAAGCTCGGCGTCGAATTTGGGGATCCCGCCGGCTCCCTCTTCCGCTGGTACAAGGAAACCAAACCCGGCGCGGCAGAACCTGAGGGCGGAGGACCCTCATCGTTGTCTCCCTCTTCGCCCTCTCCTGGTTGGACTGAGACGGGTGTGGACGAGCGCGTCTACACCCCGTCCAATGCCGACATCGGGCTACGGCTCAAACTTCATTGCACCCCAGGCAATGGGCAGCGCTTCGGGCCAAGCCGGGAGTTGGAAAGTGTGTGTCCAGTGGAGGCCGGGCCCGGCACCTGCACCTTTGACCACCGGCATCTGTACACCAAGAAGGTGACGGACGACGCTCTCATCCGCACTGTCTCCTACAACATCCTGGCCGACACATACGCTCAGACTGAGTTTTCGCGGACGGTCCTGTACCCGTACTGTGCCCCTTATGCCCTGGAACTCGACTACCGCCAGAACCTTATCCAAAAGGAACTCACGGGCTACAACGCCGACCTCATCTGTTTGCAGGAAGTTGACCGCAACGTGTTTACAGACAGCTTGGTGCCGGCCCTGGAGGCCTTTGGGCTGGAGGGCGTGTTTCGAATCAAGCAGCACGAAGGCCTGGCCACTTTCTACCGGAAGTCCAAGTTCAGCCTCCTTAGCCAGCATGACATTGTTTTCCATGAAGCCCTGCAGTCTGACCCACTTCACAAAGAACTGCTGGAGAAACTGGCCTTGTACCCATCAGCGCAGGAGAGGGTGCTCCAGAGATCTTCTGTACTTCAGGTAGAGTAACTCCGCCAGTCTCGACATACTCGTTCTGGAAGGGGCGCCGGGGCCGGGGGTGCTTATAGAGAAGAAACAGTCCAGATTTTACTGAAAGGTGTTTGCTCTTGTATCTTAAGCACGTAATTTAGCCTTCCTTCCTTCCTTCCTCATTGAGCAGATACTTATTGAGTACCTGTAATGCGCCAGGCACACTACAGGTTGCCTTGAACAACACAAACAGGAACTTTTCATAGTGCTTATGATTTAGTGTTTAGCTAAATACAATAATTTAATAGCTAATATTTTCTTACTACTTGCCAAACACTGTTTTGACACATTTTAAAGAATTTGAATTTTAAGTCTCTGGCATGTTGTACAAAGTGCTCCGTAAATATTAGCTGTTATTTTAATTTTGGCTCATAGTAATCCTAATGTTCCCATTTTATAGACGTTATTCTAAAACTCTGTTGTCCAGAGTTTTTAGGTATTTGGTTTTGTTCATAGTAAGAAGAGCAGCTGCCATTTTTTGAGCACCTACTGTGTCTCATGCACCTCTGAGTAAGCTTATTTAATTGAATCCACACAATTAAATGTCCTCCTTGAGGTGGATGATATTGTCTCTTTTTTACTCATGATGAAGCTGGTTTAGGAAAAAGAAGTGTCCCTCTCCAGGTCTCACTGCTGTAAATGGTAGAGTGGGTATTCAAAGTGAGTTCTGCCTGACTCCAAAGCCCACGCTTACCCACATAAAAACACTGGCTCCAACCTTAGTGTTGTCATGCTAAAATGTATTCATGCTACCTCTGTGTATTGGACTGTTACTAAAATGTTATGCTGAATCCCATTCATTTATATTCCAAAACTTAAAATTAAATTTCATAATTTCAATCATACTTCATCAGCAGGGAGGCAAATGGAATGTCAGTTCATCATATAGTTTTAGATTTTTTAAAAATTCAGATTGGGAAATAGCATCTGAACTTGGCATTTTCTGTTTATTTTAGGTTTCTGTTCTTCAGTCTACAAAGGACTCTTCTCAAAAGATATGTGTTGCTAATACCCATCTCTACTGGCACCCCAAAGGTAAGTTTTATTGGTTTTCTCAAGTGGCTTGAACGTGGTAACGTAACGTCGGTAAAAGCTGTTTTACACAAATACATCTTTTTTGAGTTTTATTGAGATATCGTTGACATACAGTGCTATACAATTTAAGGTGTATGGTATAATGACTTATACATATTGCAAAATGATTATCACAATAAGTTTAGTTAAAATCTATTGCCTCATATAAATATCCCCCAAAAGGTTTTTTTCCTTGTGATGAGAACTTCTGGGGTTTACTCTCTTAGCACCTTTCAAATATACCACCCAGCAGTGTTAACTATAGCCATTGTGTTGTATATTACATCCCCAATACCATTAATCTTATAACTGGAAGTTTTACCTTTTGACCACCTTCATCCACTTCCTCCCCACACATACAAATACATATCTTGAATGTCACCCAGATACTGTGGTTTGTTTTTTAATTTCTTTGTTTTTTTTTTAACTTAAAGGCAACTTTAGAAAGTACTTAACATTAATGTTTTTTATATTCATAGGTGGGTACATTCGTCTCATTCAAATGGCAGTAGCCTTGGCTCACATTAGACACGTCTCTTGTGATCTGTATCCCAGCATACCAGTTATATTTTGTGGGGACTTTAATAGTACCCCATCAACAGGAATGTATCACTTTGTCATCAGTGGCAATATTCCAGAGGATCATGAAGACTGGACTTCCAATGGGGAAGAGGAACGATGCAACATGTCTCTTACCCATTTCTTCAAACTGAAAAGTGCTTGTGGTGAACCTGCTTACACAAATTACGTTGGTGGCTTTCATGGATGTCTGGATTACATTTTCATTGACTTAAATGCTTTAGAGGTTGAACAGGTGATTCCATTACCTACTCATGAAGAAGTTACCACCCACCAGGCCTTACCTAGTGTTTCCCATCCCTCTGATCACTTAGCACTTGTATGTGATTTAAAATGGAAATAGATTTGTGTCTGATGGAATTTAAATCTGCTTTAGTAGGAAATTTAATATGAATCAAAGCTATGTGTAACCTTCAAAGAGGAAAACTAGGCACTAAGGTAAAATATTCTTACCATACAAGTTATGTTCTAGTGTCTTCATTACATGACTATCATAATGGTTGCATAATATAGTTTCTCTACCCTTTTTTTTCTACACTTGGAGGAAAACATATATTTATGACTAGCAAGAAGAACATTGGGTACTTTTTATACTTTTTTTTACTAGTAATTAAGATTTTTTACTAGTAATTAAGAATTTTGTAAAAAAAAATAACCATTTGAATGATCCTGTAGTTTTTCTATCATAACACACATTTCAAATTAAATCATGTATATATAATTAGGGGGAAAGCACATACAAGTTAAAGTGAGAGGCTTATTTTGACACATGGAAGGAATAACATTAGGGTCTACCTCTACCTCAATTTGGTTAGCAATTTAATACAACTTCAGAGCTTTAACAAAAAATTAAAATATACCATTACCAATTCCTATTGCTTCTCATCTTTCATTTTTCAGTTATCATAAGGCATCTTCATTCTCTTAGGATTTTAATTTTTAGTGTATGGTACAAATGGACATATTTATATTCCCATTCTTACTTGCAAGCTCATTTTAACTTTCAGTATGCAAGCACAATTTAGTATTTAAAGTGAACTAACATCGTCAACTCGATCCTGTTGTCTTTAACACCCTTGCCTATGGAAAATGTTCATAAATCAACAGGGTATTTGACATATATTAGACTATAACACAATATGTTAGATATGAGAAACTGCCTATTGATACGGGCTTGCAGTTGTGGATGAACCATGGAGCATTTCTGTGCTACAAGTATTTTCAAAATTGTTTTTTTCTAAATAGGAGAAAGGGAGAGTAGTAGTGGGGCTTTTGAGCATCTCTTGAATAAACTTCTTATAGACTTGAGCATTATAGTTTGAGTTACAGAACACTGTATATGTAATTACATACTGTAAAAAAAATTTTAAGTATGAAGCCAAACTCTTGAAAATTACATAGTTTTACTGATTAGAGTCTAGCCTAGAGTAGTAACTGAGCTTTTCTAACTCAATTATCACCGTACCTTATTTTTAATGTTTTAGCTGTTGCGCTCTTGTTCAAAAGAACCAAAATGTTCTCGTTTTTCTGCATTTAACTTCTAAGCTTAGATAGCTAGAGCTCACTTCAAGAGCTCTGATTTTCCAGTCATGAAGGCCTTTGTTCCACGTTTAGTCTCTAACCCGATACCATAAGGACTTTCATCTTTTGACAAAGTAACCTGTATTTTCATATTCTGCTCACTATCCAATGTATTGTTTACTCTTAGTAATTTTGAGAATGAGAGGGTTTTACTTGCACTTCAGATTGAACCTTGAAGTGCTTAAAAGTACGTGCCAGAAAAATTAGGGTGGCAGTTTCCTGGGATCTTGTTTAGAAAAGGCTGTAAGTGAAAAATTGATGCTACCAAATTGTGCCTTCCTAAAAAGCATCTTGAAAGCATTTTTTAACATCAGTTTACAAATATAGAAATAATATATTGAAGCCAGAATCTGATTCTTTTGCAATTTTTTTTTCCGTTTTAATATTTGGTTTTGGTTTGCTTTCAAACAAACATGTGGACAGGACTTACTACAGTAAGTTGAGAGAAAAAGTTTAAGCAAAAAAGTTGAGAAACATAAAAGTGTAACATGACATCCTCATGCCCATGAGAAAAACATACAGGTCCTGTATTAACACCACAGCTAGCTAGATGGAACTCTGCTCAGAAAAATTCTAAACACTTATCAAACATTCCACATCCTGATACTTTAAATTTGATATTTGCTGACTAAACAATGATCAGATTGTACACAGGCATTTCAGAATATTAGAATATAGAATATTATTTTGAAGTGCATATACTTTGGTCAAATCTCTAGCATATAGATATGTTAGTATGGTTAGTCCAAATGTAGGGAACACTAAGAAAACTGTATAAATAGCATACCAAAATGTCCTTGTATATGAGCTAGAATAAAGTGTTATTCAGAAATGTTTAAGTGTTTAAAGCCATCTCTGTGATTGAATTTTTCTATTACATTTAGATTTTTTTAGTACATTTAATTATAAAATATGGAAAGTAGTAACTGGTGAACCACATTTTACAATGTTACAAGTTCTTGCTATAGGAATTAACATTCTGAAAATTTTGTTATCAATGACAAACTACTATTACAGAACATATTATCCTGTTAAATGCTTTTTTTTTTAAATTTTATTTTTTTATTATTTTTTTTTTGCGGTATGCGAGCCTCTCACTGCTGTGGCCTCTCCCGTTGCGGAGCACAGGCTCCGGACGCACAGGCTCAGCAGCCATGGCTCACAGGCCCAGCCGCTCCGTGGCATGTGGGATCTTCCCGGACCGGGGCACAAACCCGTGTCCCCTGCATCGGCAGGCGGACTCTCAACCACTGTGCTACCAGGGAAGCCCTAAATGAATTCTTATACAGTTGCCACTACAGACATACACACTGGTAGTTCATAATTCATTAGTGAATAAATCATTTCTGGCTATGTGATGTTCTTTAAAATTCTAGAAACTAAAATCAGTTTCAAATTTTCAAGAATTTTACTGGTTGGTGACGTTTTTGAGTCATCAAAATGTGGTGGTTTCAGTCCAAAGGTAGATCTCTGAGCAACATAATATAAGGGGGAGAAGTACAAAGAACACTACTGTGGGAAAATCTCCCTGGTGGAAATTGACACCGTTAGATCTCACATTCTCCAGCTATGAAATACAGGCAGAAATTCCCTACAAACTAGTCTGAGACAAAACCAAAACCCATATATAATGAGATAAAAGTTTGCACTACTGGTTTATCATAAGACCCACATGGCAACTCAAGAGGGAAAATCTTTCCTAATAGCCAACCAGTTTTCCAAACATAATTCAAAAACATTTAAATGTGGGAATTCCCTGGCAGTCCAGTGGTTAGGACTCTGCGCTTCCACTGCAGGGGGCAGGTTCAATCCCTGGTCAGGGAACTAAGATCCTGAATGACACGCAGTGCAGCCAAGAAAAAAAAAACAGAAATCAATGACATTAAAAACAAGAAATCAATAGAGAAAATCAACTAAACCAAAAGCTGGTTCTTTGAAAAGATGAATAAAATTGATAAGCCTCTAGCCAGACTGAGGATACAGATTACCATTATCAGAAATGAAAGTGAGGACATCACTACACATCCCATGGACTTTAAAAGTCAGTTTGGGGACTTCCTTCCCTGGTGGTCCAGTGGTTAACACTCCATCCTTCCAATGTAGTGGGCTTGGGTTTGATCCCTGGTTGGGGAGCTAAGATCCAACATGCTGTGCAGCGTGGCCAAAAAAAAAAAAAAAAAAGCAGTTTGATCCCAGTAAGTATCTGGAAATAATTATTACTACATATGAGATAATTCTGTGTATACACTAATGAAAATGAAGTCTCAGTAAATGAGACACTGATACTCTGGAAGATTAAGATAAACATTTCACTTACGTTTTATTTTCATTGAAGAATATATAAGGTAAAGGGGGGAATCCATGGAAGCAAACATGTAACAAAATACTACCACAGAAAAGCAACTGAATGATTTGAGAAAAAAAGACAATGGGGAATATTATGGACAACAACAACAAAAAAGCCCATTAACAGAGGGACAGAAAACAGAAAATGGTTCTATCCTCAACTCTGATGCTGCTAGTCAGCCTTTAAGGGAACCACAATCCCTCTTCAGCTTCTCTGTTAACATACTTAACAATTATTTGACAGAGTATTTTTTAATCTGTGGGTATAATCAACTGTTCTGTATAATACAGGAGGGTCACAGAGACCTCTTTTTGATTGATCAATACTATGTTTAACATTTGTGTAAACAGTAAGCAATGAATATAATGTCAAGTATTTCATAAAAGAGTACTGAGCATGTCAATAAATTAGGACAGTGATAGTGATTTTATAAGTTTGCATTGTTTTCAAAGAATGTTAAAACACAGTGAAAGGCATTCTAGGGATTATCTCTCAATTTACACTTTTCCCCAAAGCATTTACTCACTTCTACTTGGAAAAAAATGTAACTTCTCAACTTAATTTAAAAACAAAAACAAAAAACTACCACAAGGACTGAAGAAAAAGAATAATTTCTTGGGGTAAAAACATGCCAAATCAGGCTTCCCTGGTGGCGCAGTGGTTGAGAGTCCGCCTGCCGATGCAGGGGACACGGGTTCGTGCCCCGGTCTGGGAAGATCCCACATGCCGTGGAGCGGCTGGGCCCATGAGCCATGGCTGCTGAGCCTGCGCATCCGGAGCCTGTGCTCTGCAACAGGAGAGGCCACAACAGTGAGAGGCCCGCATACCACAAAAAACAAAACAAAACAAAACAAACAAAAAAAAACATGCCAAATCACCAAGTTAATGTTTTCTTTAAAAAATAAAAAAGAACAAGCAATCTTGCAAATCTTTATTTAACCCATTTAGCAAAAATTAGGCAATTTTAGGTTCCTAATGCAGTCATTTCCAACAATGGTAGTAAGAGCTGCCATATCTTGAAAGTAAGATTATATGGATTCTCTTTATTCTATCTTCAGAGTTCATGAAAGCATCTTTGACTTACTTGGTTTAGTCTTTTAAAAATTAATACAACAATGGTAATTTAACTATGATCCTATCATTGAACCTCTGAAGTTTTGTATCCCCTAGTTGAACCCCATAAAAACCACACATACTATATACCCTTATCTTAGTTTTATCCAAGAAATGAGACCTTTCTTATTTGGAGGGAAGAAGGAAGAATTCATCCAGTGGGCTAGAGAAGATGCACTTACATGAAATAACACAAGTTTAGCATACACTTTCTCCCAGTAACCTGTTTCACCATCACCAACTACTTAATTCTAAATTCCTTTCGCTTTGTCCAGTAGTTTTTTTGTTTTGTTTTTTTTACAATTCAAATATACACATTATTTTACAAGCATGTATTGGCTTTGAAACCAAGATTCCAATCCATAAATTTATCTAAATCTAAGCCATTAATAATCATAAAAATGCAAGGTTTATGAAATACATAAAACGTTAAGAGTACAGACAAAAACTAAGTTACTCATAAGGTGACCAAGTTGAGTTCTTAATAAACAGATGTTAATTCATGAGGTACTACCCTATGACAAAGATTTAGTCACTTTCTGCAGAAGTTCTGAAGTTTGTGAAGCTAAAAAAGAAAAGTGTTTGTGAACTTTGTTCTCCTACCTAGGAGAGCAGCATCACTAACCATCTATGTATTATGAGATACAAAAAACACTTGAATTTTTTTTTAAACGAATGTTAGTTGTGAAACAAACACATGCATACATACTTTGGGAGCAGTTCATTTTATTACAGCTTTTTACTCTTGATCTGACTTTAGAAATGTACAGCATCAAAATGGTATTTTATCAAAGAAGACTAAATTCTTGAAATTGCTCCTCACTCTGTTACACACAATAGCAACCCACATTTTATTTCCAATTCAAACAATAAATAAACTCACTGGGATCTTTATTATTGTTCACAGTATGTATTATATGCAAATCAACTAAGAAAAATCTATTTCAAACATCTTCAAGACTCAAGAAAAACAAACACCATTACATGTTTTATCATTTTATTAGGAATAATTCCAAATGGGTTATGAAGAAAACTTATTGAGTCTGATGAGTTTTCCAAAACTCTTAATGAAGACATGTTCACCAACAAACAATAAAACATCAGCAGAACTATCATATACTGGGCCAAGAGTCAGGCTGATACCAAAAGCAACATGCAACATAAAAAAGATACAATATAAAGGAAGACAATCTGCTGAGTATTAAAAATCATCTCAATATGAACTCTTTGCAACTAGCACAGAACTAATTAGCTATCAAATCCAAACCACACCAAGGTAAGCTTGGCTGATGGAAGCCAGGAGTTAATAATGGGAGGGAAATATAAGTTCTTCAGTGCAAAAGATCTGAATAGTGTTTTGGAGCATTTCCCTGGCTGGTACAAGCAGTATTAAAAAATCTTTTTTGGCAAGGGAGAAAAATAAATACAAATGGAATGCTACATTTTTTAAATCAGCAGACTGTCCCAGGAATGATAAACGTATCAGTAAAGTAGCAAGGGGATAACTTTAAAACATTATTTGTTGTGGGCTCAAAAAAACATTCAAAATGGATTTATTTAAAGGTGTCACATTAGCTATGTCCAGGCATTTAGGCTTAAGGGAAGTAAAATTAAAAGAGGACACTTTTTTTCCCCAAGTTAAGAGAATCTCTTTAAAACCAAGCATATTGCTAAATGGCAACATTATACTTGGTAAACAATAATTGGCAACAAAATAAGTTTAAATGCTGTAATATTCTGCCCAAACCAGTCCCACATACTGTTTAATAACCAAGATGCAAACTAATTTTGTTGTAACAAGCCTAGACCAATTCTATCAAACATGTCCTTGGTTAGATATCCAGTTTCATTTAACGTTTTGAAAGCTCATTTGACAGCCAGTCAAGTCCCTCATACAGACCGGTTCCTTGTGTAGCACAAGTGGCTTGAACATACCACTGTAAAGAAAGGACAATGAGAAAACACTTGATTAATATAACCAGTGTTTAAAATTCCTTACTCAGAAAATTGTTTTCCAGGGATATTAGTGAGCAAGTGCCATAAATGTATAGAGAAAAAGGAAAAATACATAAAGCCATAGGAACTAAAGTTGTAAATGTGTTAAAAGTATCATATTTCACAAATGATTAATTTTATATTTAATGATCTCAGTAACTGTATAGATTAGAACTGTTCTCCTACCTCTTGCTTCTCACAAAACTCCTCTCATATCTAAAGCTACTACTACCCATTCATTACATTTAACCAACTACTACTTAATCTGAAAAGAAAATTCATGGGAAGATTAGTAACTAATAAACTACCCACCTGGTCCTTATGATGCTCTTGTTTCCCACAAAACTAAGTTCAGAGTAGAAGAGGCAAAATTTTGAAAGAGTAGGGATTATTGATATTTTAGAGGCAAGCTTTTTCGGGAGTTTCACTATCTTTAGTCTCATGTACCCCCACAAGTTCCAATCTTTAAAATGTTTATGAATATTATCTTCAGTAACTGTATGAAATGCCATGAAAAGTTTCAAATACCAAGAAAAAGACCTAGAAAGCAATTTAATTACCTTTTAGGGATGGTTTATTAATTTTCTTTACTGACCAGTTTTATTTTGCCTTAAAATAAAGACCTTGCTTTAATGTTGCAAAGTCACTTCAAGTCTACCATATGCTGCCAATTATTACTTTAATACCAAGGACCCCAATAACCTAGAAGGCTGGGAAAAAGGCATGAATTCATATCCTCACAGCATGGAAAATTGCATCATTTACAGTCTGTCTTATTTAAATTGGGCTGGGACATCTTAAACACTGTATACAGTTATTGCCACACCACAGTTTCACCTTGTTGACAAGTTAATGAAAAACTACTGTAAGGCACAAACCATAATAATAGTTTGTGATATCATCTTTATAAATAAAACAATATATTGTATTTCGCCAGTATTTAAACCACTGATCTCAAATGGTAAAGCTATTGGAGAGCAAGTAGATATTTTTTATAATTTTAAACTTAAAACTTGTTTAACATCATAATTACAGGCCCCTCCACAAGCTCTTAGTGCTACCACGCACACAGTACAAAATATTATCTAAAATATGGCTGCTATGGCTTCCCTGGTAGTGCAGTGGTTGAGAGTCCGCCCGCCGATGCAGGGGACACGGGTTCGTGCCCCGGTCCGGGAAGATCCCACGTGCCGTGGAGTGGCTGGGACCGTGAGCCATGGCCACTGAGCCTGCGCGTCCGAAGCCTGTGCTCCGCAACGGGAGAGGCCACAACAGTGAGGGGCCCGCATACCACAAAAAAATAAAAAATAAAAAATGTTAACAAAAGTCAAACGAAATAAATATATTTAAAACCTCTGGATCCTTAAAGGATATATATTAAAAAGTTTAGGGCTTCCCTGGTGGCGCAGTGGTTGAGAGTCCGCCTGCCGATGCAGGGGACACGGGTTCGTGCCCTGGTCTGGGAGGATCCCACATGCCGCGGAGCGGCTGGGCCCGTGAGCCACGGCCGCTGAGCCTGCGCATCCGGAGCCTATGCTCCGCAACGGGAGAGGCCACAACAGTGAGAGGCCCGCGTACCGCAAAAAAAAAAAAAAAAAAAAAAAAAAAAGTTTAAGAATGGAGAAGATATCAACGTACTTTAAAGTTAAATACAACATTTACAAAGGTTTGAAATAAAGCCTGAAAGGGCTCATTTTTATATAAGCAAGAGTCTCTTACTGTTTAGTCTCTTAGTGTTTTTTGTTTTTTGCTTTTGGCTGTGCTGCCAGGCATGCGGGATCTTAGTTCCCCAACCAGGGATCGAACCCGTGTCCCCTGCATCGGCAGCCGGACTCTAAACCACTGTGCCACCAGGGAAGCCCTCCTGTAGTTTTTTAAATGATGTGCTCATCATCTATTTCAAAGAGGACAATTAACTAATAAATGTTTAAACTAAATATCAGCTTAAACAATTATGCTAATAATCTAATAGTCAGGAAATTAATATGAAACTCCAAATACTTACTGTTCTGTTACGAAGAGACTGAAGACCTAATTTATCTGTCATTTCACTAATGGCCATAGCATTCGGCAAATCCTGTTTGTTTGCAAAAAGCAGCAACACAGCATCTCGCAGCTCATCTTCCTGAAGCTGAAAATAAAGACATTAACAACTACCAAACTGGAATCCAATTATTGTAACAAACTAAGTAAAACAGGCTTCCTACGTATGTACATCATTTATTCAACATTAAATACATTATCAAACATCAAATCAATAATCATACACCTTCAAGTAAAGCAAAACTATTTTCCAAGTCAATCATCCTACACTCCATTAAGGTAAATCATTCATTCAGTCTTGATGATAATCCATGGAGGGTCACGATTGGCAAGGACAAGAAACACACATGGGAATAAACATTTATGGCAGGATCTTATGGTACTCAGTAGTAAACATACTTAGATGATGATTCTTTTTGGACTTTTATCCTTTCCAGCCAGTTGGATCAAACGACAGTGGGAAAACAATACAGTGATTAGGGCATTAGTAGTATCATGTAAAATACAAGAATTATACCAAGAGCAAAAGCCGGTGGGAATGAAATACTGATATATGACACAACACTTGGAAACTTATGCTAAGTGAAAAGAAACAAAAAGTTTAAAAAGGTAACAAAAGACGACATATTTTATGCAGGCAGGGTAGAATGGGGGAAGGAATGGGGAACAAATGCTAATAGTTATAGGATTTCTTTTTGGAGGTGATGAAAATGTTGTAAAATTCAATTGTGGTAATGATTGTACAATTTTGTATACCAGAAACCACTGACTTGTACATTTCAAATGAGTGAAGTTATGGTATGTGAACTATATCTCAATAAAGCTGTTTACAAAAAAAAAAAAGAGTAGAAGGGGTAATAGTTAACTGAGACAAAAAAAGCACCAGTTACACACATACGGGCACAATGGTTTTACAAACTGCACTCCACTCTTAGGAGCACTGAATGAGAATATTTCAGTAAATATTTTACACCTACAAGTCTGAAACCATGACAACGTTCCTCTAGCAAAGTTCCTCAACAATTTTCCCCCTCAGGATTTTTAACAGTATGAACATATGAAAACATTTATCCAATATTTGGCAAGGCCAAAATGCCACCATCAACCAAAATGCCACATGCCTTAGGTGGAATTCTTTTACCATGGTTGCTATTATGTAACATTTTGAAGTATATTTTATAGGTATAGTATAGAGAAAACTGAACCCAATGACCTTGGGAACAAGGTATTTGAACCAGGATTCCTAGGTCACAAAAGCTTCAAAACTGGAGATTTTATAACTAGAAAATAAAAGACTGGACTAAAGTAAAAATCCTCAACCAGAGATATGCATCAAAATCACCCATGGAGCATTCTACAAACAAACTGGGCCTTCCTCCCAACTTACTGAAGTAACTGCTCATCCATGAGTTTTTTAAAAGCTCTACAGGAGATTTTTATGTGCAGTCTTAAAAACCTGTGATAATACATAGTTTTTCAAGGTTCTTTCTTGCTCTAAAAAGTTGATTTATGTAATCAAATTACAGTTAAAATGTACCGACCACTAATAC
This sequence comes from Phocoena phocoena, assembly GCF_963924675.1. NCBI lineage: Eukaryota > Metazoa > Chordata > Mammalia > Artiodactyla > Phocoenidae > Phocoena > Phocoena phocoena. The sequence goes on along the minus strand of NC_089228.1, from coordinate 31,665,576 downwards.
CACCACTATCACCCAGAAAAACATATCTTGGAAATGATAAATTTAAAAACTATTCTCACCATTTTCTGCAGCTCTTCTGCTCCTTCCTGAATTCTTTCACGATCATTGCTATCTACCACAAAAATAAGACCCTGAAATAAATTAAAAGTTAAATTTAAAGCACACACTAAATATGAAACATAAGTACATAGGCAGCAAAACCATATCAAGAGTTAATAACATGTTAGGAAGAAAGTCTCCTTACAAAAAAAAAAAAAAGGGAGAAAGTCTCCTTACAAAAAAAAAAGGGGGGGGAAAGACAGGGCATTACAGATTTGAGGACTATTTGTTATTTTAACTTATCAATGTTATTTCCAAAAAAATATCTACCTCTTAACAACTGATCACTTTTTTCAACTATGCTAAGAAGAATAAATTCTATCCCTTTCCCCTACCTTTGCACATTTAAATGCAGGTAAGTAAAAGTAACAAAATGGCCACAAAGTAGGCACAAAAGGAAAAACAACAATCCACAGATCCTAAGGATTCATGAATTTATTAATTGAATTACCTTATTCAAAAGCATGCACAAAATGAAACTAAAAAAAGAAGCGGAAGGAGTGCACTACAGTAGCTTTTATATAGTTCATCAGGAAAAGAGTCTTGCTGTAGAATGCTGCCTGCCAGCTCTAGAATCAGAAGAAAGTCTTCAGCAAAATATATGAAGAAAAATTCAAGGCTGACTTGATCGAATAAGAAATTCTTGGGGCTTCCCTGGTGGCGCAGTGGTTGAGAGTCCGCCTGCCGATGCAGGGGACACGGGTTCGTGCCCCGGTCTGGGAAGATCCCACATGCCACGGAGCGGCTAGGCCCGTGAGCCATGGCCGCTGAGCCTGCGTGTCCAGAGCCTGTGCTCCGCAGTGGGAGAGGCCACAACAGTGAGAGGCCCGCGTACCAACAAAAAAAAAAAAAAAAAAAAAAAAAAAAAAAGAAATTCTTAACAAAAAGGAAGGTAGTAACCATTCTTAAAGATATTCAAATATTAGAATTTTATACTACAAAAGAAGTGGAATTGGGAAGGAATTAATTGAATTAAGACTCTTCCAAAATCTTTCAAATGGGAAAGTATAAAATTTTCAGTTAGAGAGACAGGGCAGATGAATTTTATAGCTTTGTTAAAATCTATTCCTATTACACTAAAGTATATTCTTTAGTATATACACTAAAGTATTATTTTCCCCACAACCCTGACCCCTAAAGTATTTTTAATCATTTGTCACTTTATCATAAACTGTTGTGCCACTACTGATTTGTGGAAGTCACCAGATTAAATCCACTGAGGGATTAATCCCCTCAGTATTACCATAGTACTGAGCTTGCCAGGGTACTTAATAATTATTTTAGGCTACGGTCATTAAATGACATAATTTCTTTTGGTCTAAAAAACTTGAAACCCATTTCCTTTATCTCTGCAAGAAATCTTAATTTTTAAACATCCTACCCTTTGAAAAAAATTTTGGTGCTCTCAGAGCTAGTATGGCATAGTGGGAAGATACCAAATTCAATGCTTATTAGTTATATAAATTACCTAATCCTTGAACATGCCTCCTTTTCTATAAAATAAAATACCACCAATTTTTTAAGCCTATTTTTAAACATAATCATAGAGGTATAAAAGAATGAAGCATTGTCCTTGGCATATCACAGGCATTTAGTAAATGTCTCCTCCTTTTCCTCCTATCCCCCAAACCACTCTTATTTAGAACCTACTTCTCTAGAAGAGGTAATGCCTCTAAAAGGGATCTAATTTTATCTAGACTACTAACAATCCGTTATCGTTTTAAAATGCAAATAACACTGTCAGTCCCAAAGTAACATTACTGAGAGGGAGGATTATTTGAGAAATTCTAAGTTATTCACTTCCTGGGACAGCACAATCAAGAGTGTAGAAAAGCTAGGATTCTAAAGATAGCTACTCTAAGAAAAGATTACTTAAAAGGCCAAATATTTAGAACAGGAAAATAATTTGAATTATATAATGAGGTAAGAGGAATTTACTACAATAAACACTGTGTCCTGAATTGCTAATAAAAGTTAGAAGCATGGTTAAATGGAATAATTAGTTTCTTTTAAATTTTACAGCTAAAAGAACTGATCATGAGTGCTGCAAAAACAGCTTTAATAGCTTAGCTGTGATTACATCAGGCAACCTTGATGTAAAGCTTTCTCTGGCAGCCTTGAAGTCCCTAAAAAGTACTTGGATTTCTGTGGGGTTTTAAGATTTTTTTTAATTTGGACCATTTTTAAAGTCTTTATTGAATTTGTTACAATATTGCTTCTGTTTTACGTTTTGGTTCCTTGGCCATGAGGCATATGGGATCTTAGCTCCCTGACCAGAGAATGAACCCGCACCCCCTGTATTGGAAGGCAAAGTCTTAACCACTGGACCGCCAGGGAAGTCCCAGAAGTACTTGGACTTTTGATTCTAAGGTGGTCCACAGAGGCCAGGAATGGGTCTAATTGCAAGTTAAAGTAAATTAAAAAGCATTCTAAACAAGTCTAGGGATAAGAGCACGGTTACCCTTGGTCAAGAATTAAAGGCTTAAAAACAAAAACATGGAAACAACCTATATGCCCATCGACAGATGAATGGATAAAGATGCAGTGCATATATACAATGGAATATTACTCAGCCATAAAAAAAGAATGAAATAATGCCATCTGCAGCAACATGGACAGACCTAGAGATTATCATACTAAGCGAAGTCAGAAAGACTAAAACAAATACCATGATATCACTTATATGTGGAATCTAAAATACGACACAAATGAACATATCTACAAAACAGAAACAGACTCACAGACATAGAGAACAGACTTGTGGTTGCCAAGTGGGAGGAGGAATGGGGGAGGGAAGGATTGGGAGTTGGGATTAGCAGATGCAAACTAGTATACATAGGATGGATAAACAACAAGGTCCTACCGTATAGCACAGGGAACTATACTCAATGTCCTGTGATAAACCATAATGGAAAAGAATATGAAAAACAATACATATATGTATAACTGAGTCACTGTGCTGTACAGCAGAAATTAACACACTGTAAATCAACTATACTTCAATAAAATTTTTAAAAATAAAATAAAAAGAATTACAGGTTTAGGATTAGCAGTTTTACTTCACACCTAAATGTATTTAAAAAGCGTGTTCCCTAAGTGAAATGCCTATGACTTACTTTAAAATAATCCAAAAGGTGAAATACATTATAAAGGAGTACTGATTAAAGAATACTGGCCATATCCTAATAACTGAAGTTGGGTAATATCATAGATATGTGGGAGCTTATTATGCTATTCTCTACATTTGTATAAATTCAAAAATTTCCATAGTAAAGTTTTTAAAAGCATGTAACTCATATCAAAACATCTTTCCTAACCACAGCTCTGTTAATGAACAGAAACATTTTAATTTTTAAATAAAAAAGTATGCCACTTACTTAACATGACATGCTACTTAAACCTGGTTGTTCCAGCCACTCACCTAGGGTATTCACTGCCACCCGGTGGCAATAAACGTCACTTGTCTACAATGTTATAAGAGCTGGAGATCCAGAAAGACATCTGTACATCTTAAACATATGAAGTGCTTCTAACCTCATACATTATTCTAAAAAAATTTTATCAACTCCAGTAGTAAACAAAAAATGATAAGAAACCTCTCGTGGTAGAAAACACCACAGAGTTGGGAACTACTTGAATAAAAAATGTAAAACAAGAACCAGCTCTCCAATTAAGTCATTCCAAGCTTCAGTTTCCTCTTATATAAGAGTTAGACTACCACAGTAGTTCTCAAGAGGGAGCAATTTTGTCCCCAGGAAATATTTTGCAATATGTGGAGACATTTTTGGTTGTTGCAACTGGATTGGGTGGGGGAGACTACTACTGGCAACTAGTGTGTAAAGGCCAAGAATGCTGCTAAGCATCCTACAATGCAAAGGAGAGCCCTCCCCTCACTCAATGACAAAGAATTAACCGTCTGAAATGTCAACGCTGCTGCTGTTGAAAAACCCTGTACTAGATAGAGCCTTGCTATTCAAAGTAAGGTCCCAAACCAGCAACATCAGCACCACCACCTGAGAACTTGCTAGACGCGAAGAATCTCAGGCCTTACTCAGCCAGGTCCCACTGAACTGATCTCTATTTTAACAAATACCCAGGTGATTCATATGCAGATTAACATCTGAGAAACACTACTGATGTCTAGTTTATATCCCCAGAGATTCTTTTTTTTTTTAACATCTTTATTGGAGTATAATTGCTTTACAATGGTGTGTTAGTTTCTGCTTTATAACGAAGTGAGTTATACATATACATATGTTCCCATATCTCTTCCCTCTTGCCTCTCCCTCCCTCCCACTCTCTCTATCCCACCCCTCCAGGCATTCACAAAGCACCTAGCTGATATCCCTGTGCTATGCAGCTGCTTCCCACTAGCTATCTACCTTACGTATATATGTCCAAGTGTATATATGTCCATGCCTCTCTCTCGCTTTGTCACAGCTCACTCTTCCCCCTCCCCATATCCTCAAGTCCGTTCTCCAGTAGGTCTGTGTCTTTATTCCTGTCTTACCCCTATACCCCTAGGTTCTTCATGACATTTTTTTTTCTTAAATTCCATATATATGTGTTAGCATACGGTATTTGTCTTTCTCTTTCTGACTTACTTCACTCTGTATGACAGACTCTAGGTCTATCCACCTCATTACAAATAGCTCAATTTCGTTTCTTTTTATGGCTGAGTAATATTCCATTGTGTATATATGCCACATCTTTATCCATTCATCCGATGATGATGGGCACTTAGGTTGTTTCCATCTCAGGGCTATTGTAAATAGAGCTGCAATGAACATTTTGGTACATGACTCTTTTTGAATTATGGTTTTCTCAGGGTATATGCCCAGTAGTGGGATTGCTCGGTCATATGGTAGTTCTATTCGTAGTGTTTTAAGGAACCTCCATACTGTTCTCCATAGTGGCTTTACCAATTCACATTCCCACCAGTTCAGGAGTGTTCCCTTTTCTCCACACCCTCTCCAGCATTTATTGTTTGTAGATTTTTTGATGATGGCCATTCTGACTGGTGTGAGATGATATGTCATTGTAGTTTTGATTTGCGTTTCCCTAATGATTAATGATGTTGAGCATTCTTTCATGTGTTTGTTGGCAGTCTGTATATCTTCTTTGGAGAAATGTCTATTTAGGTCTTCTGCCCATTTTTGGATTGGGTTGTTTGTTTTTTTGTTATTGAGCTGCATGAGCGGCTTGTAAATTTTGGAAATTAATCCTTTGTCAGTTGCTTCATTTGCAAATATTTTCTCCCATTCTGAGGGTTGTCTTTTGGTCTTGATTATGGCTTCCTTTGCTGTGCAAAAGCTTTGAAGTTTCACTAGGTCCCATTTGTTTATTTTTGTTTTTATTTCCATTTCTCTAGGAGGTGGGTCAAAAAGGATCTTGCTGTAATTTATGTCATAGAGTGTTCTGCCTATGTTTTCCTCTAAGAGTTTGATAGTTTCTGGCCTTACATTTAGGTCTTTAATCCATTTTGAGCTTATTTTTGTGTATGGTGTTAGGGAGTGATCTAATCTCATACTTTTACATGTACCTGTCCAGTTTTCCTAGCACCACTTATTGAAGAGGCTGTCCTTTCTCCACTGTACATTCCTGCCTCCTTTATCAAAGATAAGGTGACCATATGTGCGTGGGTTTATCTCTGGGCTTTCTATCCTGTTCCACTGATCTATCTTTCTGTTTTTGTGCCAGTACCATACTGTCTTGATTACTGTAGTTTTGTAGTATAGTCTGAAGTCAGGGAGCCTGATTCCTGCAGCTCCATTTTTCGTTTTCAAGATTGCTTTGGCTATTCGGGGTCTTTTGTGTTTCCCCAGAGATTCTGATTCAAGTGGTCAGGTGTCATGATCAGGGCTTTGGGATTTTTAAAACTCCCCAGGTAATTTTAATGTGCAGTCAAATTTGAGAATTCCTGCTCTACAGGATCACTAAGGTCTCTACCATGCCAGCATTATACATACTACATGATAATATAAAAATCATGTACAAATCAACAGAGCAGATCTACCTTAATATATTTTTCTTAATGTATTTTAATAAAGCAAACACTTAACTGGGTTAAATGAAGGGCTATTAATTGTATTACATTCATTTAAAACTACAATGACAGAAAGTTATACAGATCTTACTTCCTAAACTAAGAATGAAACCAATAGAACTACTGAAGAAACATCTAATTCAACCCTGAGAACCACCCCACCCCATCTTCCAAAATATTACTACGATAATTATGTAACTCTTCCACCCTAGGTTATTTAGCCTACAAAGGCATGAATGAGAGAGTCCACTGAAGAACATGGAAGTAGTGATAAGAATGCCAACTCATGGAGTAAACACCAATATCCAAGTAAACAGTATATATTAACATAAACTTTGGAACATGAAACATATAAAAAAAAGTTATAAAAATGTATAGCATTCCTAACTTACCTGGGTATTTTGGAAGTAATGCCTCCAGAGAGGCCTAATTTTATCTTGACCACCAACATCCCATACTGTGAAACAAATGTTCTTATATTCTACTGTTTCCACATTAAAACCTATAGAGAAAAAAGAAAAAAAAAGTTTGCTGCGCACAATGTCATTCAGAAAATAAATCCCTTTATTGTGGAATTCTCCCAGAATTGCTTTTTTTTAAAGTCCTAATAGATAATCAACAAATGTAAAAACCCAAGACATTACAATGATGGCTATATGTCATTGTATATTTGTCCAAACCCAAAGAATGTAGAACAACCCTGAGGTATATGGACTTGGGGTGATTACGATGTGTCAATGTAGGTTCATCTACTGAGTGATGCTGACAATGGAGGAAGCTATGCACGTGTTGGGGGAGTGGATATATGGGAAATCTCTGCAGTTTCCTTTCAATTTTTCTGTGAACCAAAAACTACTCTGAAAAAAAAAATAGAATGAAACTATATTCTATTTTACTTTATAATACATTATTATGATATAAATTAAAATCACTGTAAACTTTCTTACCGATGGTAGGAATCGTGGTGACTATCTCTCCTAACTTCAGTTTATACAGAATGGTGGTCTTGCCAGCAGCATCCAACCCAACTAGAAAAAGACATTTCAGATTTTAAATCTAGACCAACAGCACACACTAAGAAACAATTTTACAACAAATTTTTATTTTGAAAGCAAAAGCTGACTGGTCAAGGCACAAATGAGTTAGAAATGAAATCACCTCATTTCTGATTCCCAAAGGCAACACCTCCTACAAAAGCCTTTCCATTTTTCTTTCTAGACCTAGAGAGACAGCACAAGGTCTGATCTCAAGATCTGCTTTGCCACACAATAGTTGAATGGCTTTAAACAATCACCTTGGGAAAGAGGCCAGAGAAATCAGCTATAAAATAAGGGGACTAGATCAAGTAATCTAAGATCTCTTCCAATTCAAGTTCTCATTAATTCTATGAACTACTACCATTTTTAAAAACACAAATTATAGGGCTTCCCTGGTGGCGCAGTGGTTGAGAGTCCGCCTGCCGATGCAGGGGACACGGGTTCGTGCCCCGGTCCGGGAAGATCCCACATGCTGCGGAGCGGCTGGGCCCGTGAGCCATGGCCGCTGAGCCTGCGTGTCCGGAGCCTGTGCTCCGCAACGGGAGAGGCCACAACAGTGAGAGGCCCGCGTACCGCAAAAAAAACAAAAAAAAAACACAAATTATAAGTTGAATCAGAGAACACATAAAAACAAATTAAGAACTATCTTTAAGATTCAAAAACTCAATTTCCTTTAATATAACAAGCAAATTTTAGGTAAAAGGTCTTGATGCTGGGGAAAAAATATACATGTAAGAAAGGAAGATGAGGCCAATTTTACCCCTACCTAAATCCATTTCAACATCACATGTGCAGAAATGATAACAAAAGACTGGTTAATTTGGGTTGTAAAGAAGGCCTTGTCATATTCATCTCCAATATAATGTCTAAATTCTTAAAATAATTCCTTTGAGGCAGGCAGATATAAGTAGGGAGGAATGTACTTGTTTCCAAAACAAAAAAAATCCATACTACATCAAGAAGGTATAGAAGAGGGTGAAAAGCAAATTAAATGTTTAAGTATGAATCTCTGAAAAGCTGAATATTCTACATTGTTTGTTAAAGCCTTCATAAATGGAAGGTCAATATCTAAAAACCTCACTGAATATCATTGGTCTAAGGATATCACATTTGGCCACCTAGATTAACACTATCACAGATTTTGAAATCAATTCAACCGAGTATGGTTTAAGCAAGGATAGTTTTTCGTGTTTCTTTGTTTGTTTTTTAAGGATAGTTTTGTTGTTGTTGTTTAGTATTTATATCAGAGCATGACTTAGCACAAGAAACCCTTGCTTAGGGTTTCCCTGGTGGTGCAGTGGTTGAGAGTCTGCCTGCCGATGTAGGGGATGCGGGTTCGTGCCCCGGTCCGGGAAGATCCCACATGCCGCGGAGCGGCTGGGCCATGAGCCATGGCCGCTGAGCCTGCGAGTCCGGAGCCTGTGCTCCGCAGCAGGAGAGGTGAGGCCACAACAGTGAGAGGCCCGCGTACCGCAAAAAAAAAAAAAAAAAAAAAAAAAGAAACCCTTGCTTAAAAAAAAAAAAAAAAGATCTCCCTGGAGACTCAGGCATTTTATGCTTTCTTACTCCTCTATTCTATGATCAAACTCTGTTCCCCACTTCTTCATACTGAGATTGTTTATTCTGTCCAAAATACTATGACACTTCCTAGTCAGAACGAGTAGCCTCCTCACTCACGGGCATAAGAAAAACCAACTGTTAACAGGAACTGTTTTATGTTTTAACTACAGAACAGAAGAGCAAACATATCAGAAAACATAATTCTAAAAATATACAAAGAAACAAAAGCAGCTACCTTAGAGTTTGGCATCTTTAATAAAAATATAGAAAATGAGGAGGCGAACAACAGGATATTTTCATTGTTAGAAAAAGCTAAGTCCCTTACAGCCTAAGTCCTCCTCAGGAGATTTTGATCAAATTTTAAAATAAAGCAAAATTCACCTTTAGCTAAGTCCAAATACCATTAGCCCAGGTAGGAAGAACTGAAACTGAAATAATGATTACAAAAAACACTTGCGTTAAGTTTTGAGAACTAAGGTACACACCAGTCCTCACTGGTGGTCCAACTTGACCTCAGACCTTAGTTTAAAAAAAATGTAGGGCTTCCCTGGTGGCGCAGTGGTTAAGAATCCGCCTGCCAATGCAGGGGACAGAGGTTCGAGCCCTGGTCTAGGAAGATCCCACATGCCGCGGAGCAACTGAGCCCGTGTGCCACAACTACTTAGCCTGCGAGTCACAACTACTGAAGCCCGCACTCCACAAGAGAAGCCACCACCATGAGAAGCCTGCGCACCGCAACAAAGAGCAGCCCCCGCTCGCCGAAACTAGAGAAAGCCTGTGAGCAGCAACGAAGACCCAACGTAGCCATAAATATATAAATAAATAAATTAAATAGTGTTGTATAAATGCAAACCAGGTTTTTTTTAAGGTATTTCTATTGTGAGATTTAAGATGCAAAAATTAATGCATATCACTCATTATATAGTTCCTCACTCAAAAACATGTTGGTCTAACAATTCTGTGCCCATTTAGTGATTTCTTAAGTATGTATTTCCTTAATGTTGCAATATTTGGCAATGAAATTTCTCCACAAAATGAAACTATAACCAATTCTCAACTAGCCAAGATAAGACTCTAATCTGTACAGTCCAGTAACGTCCTCCCCTCCCTCTCATCCTCATAAACAAGTCACTGTTTTGAAAGATATACTGGAATTACTTGTTCTCCTTGACTGGCCCTGCACTTTAACCAAAGTGTTAAAAGCAGCAAAACTTTCCCCAAAATCTTTGCCGATCATTAAAAAGTATGTCTACCAAATTAAGGCAGCAAGATATACTTATATTTTAAGTTTTAAAATTAGATTCCAATTATCTCAACTTGGAGAAACAACCAAACGCAGAAAAGAAAACGACTAAGAAGAAAAAAGTATATTTTCAGTTAAGTTTCAGTTACGATATTTTTCTTCATGTTTTATCTTTCAAATTTTCTACAAGGAAGCTTGAAAAAAACTTCGTAATTTTTCAATAATTAAAAATTGAGTGCTTATTGTGTTCCAAACACAATACTAGGTGATTCCATACATTTTGTAATTTAATTCTCACAATAACTCTCCATTTTTCAGATGCAAAATCTGAGATTCAGAAACATCCCCAGAATCACAGGAGTAGTAAAACAGATTTTAAAACCCTAGGTCTTTTGGAGAAATTAGATCCATATATAGCTGTGGGAATGGAAAATGGTGTAGCTGCTTTGAAAAAGTTTGTCAGTTCCTCAATATGTTAAACATAGTTAACAACGACCCAACAACCCTATTCCTAGCTTATCTACCCAAGAAAATTAAAAACATATGCCCACACAAAAACTTTTCATGAATGTTCACAGCAGCATAATTCATAAGAACCAAAAAGTAGAAACAACTACATTTCCATCAACTGATGAATGATAAACAAAATGTGGAATATATCCATACAAAAGAATTACTATTCAGCCATAAAAAGGAATGAAGTACTGATACATGTTATAATATGGATGAATCTTGAAAACACGCTAAGTGAAAGAAGCCAGACACTAAAGGCCACATATTGTATGATTCTGTTATATGAAATATCCTGAATAAACAAGCCCACAGAAACAGAAAGCAGAAGAGTGGTTGCAAGAGGGAGGGGTGAGGAGGAGAGTGACTGCTATCGTGTGTGGGGTTTCTTTCTGGGCTGATGAAAATGTTCTAGAATTAAGACAGTGGTGGGAGTTCCCTGGTAGCCTAGTGGTTAGGATTACAGGCTTTCACTGCCCCGTGGTCCAGGTAGATCCCCAGTCAGGAAACTGAGATCCCACAAGCTGTGCGGTACCGGGGAGGGGGACAGTGGTAATGGTTACACAACTTTATGGATATACTAAAAAGCACTGAACTGTACACTTTTAAGGAATAGTATGTGAATTACATCTCAATTTTTTTTTTTTAATTAAAAAGAAACAATCCTAAGTCTGATGCCAGAGCTCTCAAATAGTATTCATATATTGCCATCCTGCCCTTAGGGTTTTCTGGTGTACACACACTATCTTAATATTTTATCTAATTCCTCAGAGGTTTGACCATCAAAACTGAAATTGAGTCTACCAGATGTACAGGAAAACTATAATGACCTTGAGTTTTGCTTCTACCTAACAGGTCAGGAATATCAGCACTTCCATCAATGTGTTAATTAACAGCAAATTATCAGCCTCTGATAGTCATACTTTATAATAATGCAGGAGAGTACACCTAAGGGTGGTTGTATCAACTTCTAATGGCATGAAGCTAAGGATTTTTGCCTTTTCTATTGTTTACCTATATCACATAACTAATCAGAAGACACGCCCCCCCTTTTTTAAAGGCTGGCAATTATGTTTTCAACTAATGACCTAAGAAGATGGTCATAATAAACTAAGTCAAAAGGACTACAATTTTGGAGAAACAAAAACCTCCTCTTAAAGGCTGAGAGTAAATATAACAAATATTAAAAGTGGAATGGTGCAATGATAAGAAATTATCACTTTATTGTTTTTCATGTTTTCTAAATTTAACAAAAAGGACATTATTTTTAGAATCAGGACCAAAAATTTAAAATTAAATAGTAAATGTATTTATAAAATATGCTAGGAAAAAAGTATGAGACATTACTCACTTTAAAATATTGTTAGTATTTTTCAAATTGGCAAAAGATCCTTTCCTCCCAAACCTCTCTGGTCCCAAAGAGCCACTGTCACATGAAAGACAACACAAAACTACACTGGGTATGTATTAGCAATCTTTTTGAAAGCAATACTTTCTCAGCTTTTCAACAGGCAAGAACTTGCAAGTTCAAAGAGAGGAGAATTAGTATTTCCTCTACAGAACATATTGTTTCAAATATAAACAAAATTTGGGCAGTCATTTACCAAAATTACATCTCACCACAGATATGGAGATCAGACTTAAAACAGGATAATGATGGACTACATGAGAAATCTAAGGTGAAAACTGGTCATCTTTGAATTTAAGCTCAATAATATCATTTACAAGATTTTTTTCTGTAAAACTACAAAATTTCTGTCAATCTATAGTTTAAGTGATGTTACATTTGATACATTGTGTTGATTTTAAATTTTTTTTTTTTTTTTTTTTGCAGTACACGGGCCTCTCACTGTTGTGGCCTCTCCGGTTAAGGAGCACAGGCTCCGGACGCGCAGGCTCAGCGGCCATGGCTCAGGGGCCTAGCCGCTCCGCGGCATGTGGGATCTTCCAGGACCGGGTCACGAACCCGTGTCCCCTGCATCGGCAGGCGGACTCTCAACCACTGCGCCACCAGGTAAGCCCGATTTAAAATTTTTTAATTAGGGAATTCCCTGGCGGTCCAGTGGTTAAGACTCCATGCTTCCAACACAAGGGACGTGGGTTCCACCCCTGGTCGGGGAATTAAGATCCCGCATGCCTCACAGCACGGTCAAAAAGAAAAAAAAAATTTAATTAGTTAACATAAGCTGCAACTTCAAACACCTTTTAAAATTACTTTAACTTTTAGGAAAGTGTGTACAAATAAAATTTAAAACTTCAACAGTAATTTGGCAAACCAGATTCAATAGCTAACTGCTATCTTTCAACAACATTTTAAAATGGTCACTGACTCAAGAAAGCATGAATTTTACCTAAGCCATATAAAGGAAAAGAACACATGCCTGTCAAAGAAAATTAATATGGAAAAAACAATCATTAATTGGTAATTCTAAACTAGGATAGGGGCAGACACATTAAGAGTGATCTATGGGCTTCCCTGGTGGCGCAGTGGTTGAGAGTCCGCCTGCCGATGCAGGGGACACGGGTTCGTGCCCCGGTCTGGGAAGATCCCACATGCCGCGGAGTGGCTGGGCCCGTGAGCCATGGCCGCTGAGCCTGCGCGTCCGGAGCCTGTCCTCCGCAACGGGAGAGGCCACAACAGTGAGAGGCCCACGTAACGCATTAAAAAAAAAAAAAAAAAAAAAAAAAGAGTGATCTATTATATATGCTATCACTCATAAAGCTAGATATAAAAATCTAAGAATGATCAAACCCCCAAATCACCTATTTCACTATCCATACACATATTCTCCATAAGGTTATACTTCCTTTGATGAGCTACCATAAAAGGTGACCTTGTGACTAACCTGTTTTTAATCAAGGAAACCTAATTATCCTGAGTTAAAGTGCAAAACAAGAACAGCAAACCTGAGTAATAAAACATTTAACATGAATGAATAATTTCAAATCATAACGTCTATTCCCTGCACAAATGCACAAAGTTACTTTTCTTCTTCCATTTTCTATCAATCATTTCTGGGGAGTAAGGGGGAGAAATGCTTCCCTAATATAGTAAATATATGAAAGTGCTTATAGCGTATATAATTCTACCTTTCTTCTGCCTCTGAAACTGTCAGCCATCACAAAAAACTAGTGAAATGAGAAACAACAATTTACAAAAAATCTTAAGTAAAATACTACACATTACATTTCAAATATAACACACTACACTTCCAGGAACAGAACCATGTACTAGCTAATCTCTTCAAGGAACAGGCTGGAAATCATTTAGCACAGTCCAAAGTTCTCCCAGTGACTTCAGATCCTTTTTTAGACGGTCGATTTTCAGGCACTTTTAAAGCGTAAATAATATGTTTACCCTGCTAAAATAATTCTTTTTCATAATTGAAACCTGACAAACTTTGAAAGAGAAAACATTTTCATTTATCTTTGTGAATGAATTATCAACAATTGTTTCATGGATTGTGAATAAGCTGCAATAAGAGGAAAGTGAAAAAAGAACCAAATGTGCACACCCTTAATCTTCACATACCTTGAAATACTACTGAACCTTGCTTTGGGAAACTTTCAAATAAAACCTCCCCCACTGCACTTCTCTAGAAAACAAGCTAATAAACCAACAAAATTCAATGTTTAAAGTTAGCGAGGCTCATTATAGCATTATTTAGGTCCATGGAGCTTAGCTGTGATGTAAAGACTACTCACAGTACTATGAGGGAGGCGTTGCTTACATCACTCAAGTGACAAGCCCCTTCTCCCTCAGCAGAGTGAAAAACCGACCCTAAAAAGTAATTTTTAAAAAGCCCATTTTCCATAAGAATTTTAAAAAACATCCTTGTAATTACTGCTTAACAAGGCCTCCCTAAAGTTATGCGTCAAGATGTTCACTTACTGAAAATTTGTCACCGGCTTAAAAAAATTAGTTTCTAAGCCTTTTTTTTTCATTAAACTTTAGCCAGCTGTATAAAAACTACATAGTTTTAAAACCAAAGAGAATAAACCAAATATATTTAGCCCTTGAGAGTGGCCAAACGAAACATTCATGATAAACTCAGTTTTCAGGGACATTAATAAGGAAAAGAAAAAAAATATGAGGCGGAATCCTGAGCGAAGCGAAGTTTAGCGAAGTGAGCGCTGAGGACTCCGGACTCTACTGAAACCGTGGCTGCTCCCCTGCCACCGCACTGGGCCCGGTCACTTCCTGCCCCGGCCGGCTCCGGGCTCTCGGCGACCGCTCGCTCACACACCATTGGAGTGTGCAGAGTGTGCACACGGGGCAGAAAGGGGGAGGAGGAAGGCTGGAATCGCTCGGCCTCCCTCCCGACCGTTGCCCACACCCGGGGAAGAAGGGAGCCAGATCGCACTCACAGAATGGGCCTCGCGAGTGTCTTTAGGGTTCGGCAAGATCCGACAGTCCGCTACTCTCACATCTCCGCCAAACTGTGTCGGGCTTTCAGTAAGACCACGAAGAGAAAGCCAAACCCAGAAGGAGGAAACCTTGCCCGCGGCCCCGTTCCAGCCTCTTCGACAGATCTCGGGCGACCGCCCACCCTTCGCCCCATTGTTCCCCCTTAAGAATTCCTCCGACCCCCAGCCCGCCGCCCCTCCCCCACCACAGCTGACGGGGGGTAAAAAAACAGGCCCCGAGGCCGCTCCAAGCGAAGAGACCTGGCCGCCCCACCAGGGCCTGGCCTCTTCCCTCGGCCCCTGACTCACCCATCAAAATGCGCATCTGCTTCTTGCCGAAGAGACGGGAGAAGAGAGAGGAGATGGTGAGGCCCATGGCGGTAGTGGCACTTGCGATGGGCAGAAGCAGACGGGGTTTGGCGCGACCCCGAGCCTTCTTTCACGCTCCCGGCAAACTCAGGGAGGAAAGAGGAGCTGAGGGCCGCAGGGACGGCACGCCAGCCGATGTGTAGGACGGAGCTCCGCTCCGGGAAAGAATTAGCGGGGTGATGACCTGCTTGACGACTGGCGGGGCTGCTCCAGCTCTGGCGTTAAATCTTCGGCTATGCCACGTCACGCGGCAGCCGCGGCGACTCCGGCAGCGGCCCGGCCCCTCCAACGCGGACAGAACCGCGTCACCGTCGCCCCATCCCCCTGCGCTTCCGGCGCTGCCCGAACCAGTGCGCCTGCGCACCAGGGGAATTGGCCATCTTCGCTGACTTGCGCCGCTGGCCGGCGTCACCCCCCCGGACGTGGCTCCTGGAGTTGGGCGAGGCCAGTCAGCCCCTGTGTAAAGGGCGACGGACACGGTTCCACACTGCCTCGCTTCATCACGTCCAATCAGACTCAAGGAGGGACGTTTCTGCGCAGAGAAATGCATCCTGGCGGTTGTATTCCTTGCTTCCGGAAAGGCGGGCTGTGCATTATGGGTTAGGTAGTGAACCTCCGTTCTTTCCGCCTCTTCAAGGGAACGCGCGTTGGGGATTTCCTGCTCTACGAAGGTACGAGGTTCACGCACGGCACCACACACTTGCCCTAAAGGAGGGGCGAAAACGGGCCCTGCTTTCCCAAGAGATAACTTGTTAAAAGCTGACGTGTAGGGGAAGAGGCTGTAGCAACCCCATATGAAGCTAGGCCTAAACACCTCGGTCCCCACGCCAGGTCATACTGAAGATCCCTAATCCTTTGTCAGAGCAAGAGAACTCCGAGATATTTTCGTCGACTATTGAAGCTTTTTAAGAGAAGCCAACGGGGAAGGCTTTTCTTGTATCTCTTCTCTCCCAGAAGAAGCATGGAAGATTTATTCCCGATGTTAAGAAAATGGAAAGCCTCCTCACTTAAAATTTACGATCTTAGTATTTTCCTGACTACAAAATAAGGTATACATCTTGTTTAAAATACACATGTCTACACATATATCCGTAAGTTCCCCACAGTCTTCGCCTCCTACATACTTCCTCCATACTGTTGGTGCAGTTTAGGATTAGTAGCACCCCCGACCAACACCCTTATGCTGGTTAAGTCATGCTCACCCACCTTTCAGATCTCTTTAGAGTTTAACTCCCTGGGAAAATACATTCTTGACCTCCTAAATTACTCAGGCTCAAAAAAATCATAACTACCCTTCACAGTTATGATTTCACATTTAATATTACTATTGACAACCCTCTTCCCCTCTCCCACTTGTCTGAAAACTCTATAAGGCCGGCCTCTAGCCCGTTTTTATATTACGTTGTTTTCGCTGGGCTGGCACACCGCGAAACTCACATATGGTTGAATGATCGAGGGATAGCTGAATAAATTATGGTGTATCCATTACTATTCCTGAGAATACTCTCAGGAGTTAAAGGAATGTAGAACTATAAATTCTAATGAAAAGATCTCCGAGATACAGTTACTGAAAAAACGCCAAATAATGACTAAGTACCGTGAAGGAATATAAAGATGTAGATTTCACCCGGGGTTGGGTGTGTGTGTGTGTGTGTGTGTGTGTGTGTGAATGCAGAACAATAACTTTCAAGTAGAATCTTCAGTAATGATAGTTACTGGTTACCTGTCTAACCTTTGTGGAGCGAGGAGGGCACCTTCCCCAGAGTGAGGGAACCTAGTTTGGGGGCGGTAGTCAAAAGAGCTTTATCTATACTTTTAAAAATCCGCTTTATTGAGATATAATTTACATGCAACAAAATTCACCAATTCTAAGTGTACAATTCTATGAATTTTAACAAATGTATACAGTAGTGTAGCCAACACCATAATCATGATATTAATCATTTATATTACCCCCAAAAGTTATCTCATACTCCTTTGTAGTCGTTCTCTTCCCTCACTTCAAGCCACTGGCCAACCACTGATGTGCTGTCACTATAGACTTGCCCTTTCCAAAATTTCATGTAAATGGAATACTGCAGTATGTAGTCAGTCTTCTGTGTGTGGCCTCTTTCTCCTAGCTGAATGATTTTGAGATTCATCCATGTTATAGCATGTACCAATACTTTGTTCTTTTTTATTGCTGAGTAGTATTCCATTGTATGGATATACTACAATTTCTTTATCCATTCATCAATTGATGGCCCATTTGGGTTGTTTGAAGTTTTGGACTTTTATGAATAAAACTGAACATTTGAGTACATGTGTCTGTGAATCTGTATTAACTTATTTTTACAAGATGAATTTATTCATGCACTTATGTAATTTAAAAAATAATCTTTTAATTCAATGAATAAGTTCACTACTGTTTGACATTTATTCTTCCAGATTTTACTCTCTGAAATATTAACATCCCTTTATAAATATTAATGGAATTTTATACTGCTAAGCAACTCCTTTTTCAATTTACTAATATACTGTGGCCATTTTAAAATATAAGTACTTACAGATTTAACTCATTCTTTTTAAGGGTTGCATTTCATTGTATGCATGTAAGATAACTTATTTAACTGATCTATCAAATTGTAAAACATGAATTTCTTTGATCAAAATTCCACTTTCAATAATCTATGGTACCAAAATTTCCCTCAAGTTTCCTACGTAATACTTTTAAGATGTTCAGTGTTTATTACAGCACTGTAATGGAGAAAACTGGAAACATCATTTAAAATAAATAAATATATTTTTTTGGCCGTGCAGCTTGTGTGATCTTAGTTCCCCGACCTGGGACTGAATCCATGCCCTCAGCAGTGAAAGCGTGGAGTCCTAACCACTGGATGGCCAGGGAATTCCCAAAACAAATATTTAAATACTCCTTTGTTTCTTTTCCTCACTGGTCACTAGTCCAGACATTCCAATTTTGCTTTTGCTTTGCTGCAATTTTATGAGTTTACGCCAGTAATAAATGAAGACAGTTATTAGACCCATTGCCAGGATAAAGATTTAATACCTTTTCCTAATAGTGCTATCCTAGGCGATTCTGTAGTTGCTTATTCCAGCTGGTGCATTCTGCAGGATGGGGTTGAATAAGATAAGAAAAACCTGCAAAGTTTCAAAAAGAGTAAGCTTTATATTGTTGAAGGCCTACTGAGTAAAACTACGTTTCGTAGAACTACCCTTCAGAAACTGTCATTTCTCAGGAGTGACCCTGAGCAATCAAAACCAAAACCTTCTTTACTCAGGTGGATAAGGTAAAGCCACTCACAGATTCCAGTCGGTTTATTCTGCCCTGCCCCCTTTTTTAAAAATTTCCAAATGTTCCAATAATATTCTTAAGCAAAGTGAAATTAAATTTCAATTAAATATACAACATTTGAAGAACAGGGAAATGCAAAGGGTAAGCAACTGATTTTTGCACTCAGATATTTAAACTTTTTAAAAGCAATAGACATGTTTATTAATTTCTGGTGTGCAACAAAATGCTATTTGATTTTGTAATAACAAAGTCTATGCAATTACCTGAGAGATCCACATATTTCCCAGAATTTGACTTAAACAGAATTATAGACTATATCTCCCTTTTTGAGAAGAAAACTTCCTTTTCACTGGAAATACGTATAAAGAGTTGCTTAGCAGTTGAATAACTTAAAATTGCATTTTGGAAGCTTGCTAGATAAAACATTCTCGTATCCTTTAAGTTTTTATGTCTGCTTTGAGTTTTTATAGAATTCCTTAAAACAATGTTCACCTGATCTAAGGGTCTTCTTAAATTGATTTTCTAAATTTCTCGAGACAAATGAAATGGGTTCCCTTCCTCATAACTTCTTCCAAAATATAATCCATATGTTCTTCTTAGTTAAGCAAAACAGATGGAAAGAATCCTGATCTCCATCACTAGCTTCTAAAACCTAAACCAAAAAATCAAATGAAGATGTCAGGAATAGATTTTTCAGATTTCCCTTTAAGATTTTCTACGCATCAAGAAGCTAATGGAGGTTACAAAACAGGATAATGGCCCACTTAAATGTCTCCATTGTAAAGATAAGGATAATCAGAGTCAGAGAGGTTAAGTAACCTGCCCAAGGTATCACAGCTAGTAAGAACTGGGATAAGAACCCATTTCTTCTCATGTCAACACCCTTAACCATGGTACTACTGCCTTTTTTTTTTTTTTCTTTTAAGTACGCTTAAAAGCAAGGGTTCCCATATGGAACAAACAGAATGGAATACCTATTTTAATTAGTGTGAAGAAGCCTCCAAAAGATTTCGAAATTCCCAGATAGCCTCTTTGAAATACTTGTCGTAAAAGGCTAATGAAAAATCAGGCACAAAAGGTATCTAAAACAATAACTAGGTCTAACCCATTATACCCTCCTAGGCTTCCTCATCAAAACATTGGCCCCCAAAATGATGTGTCAATTTCAATCAACTGAGACACTGGAAAAAACTATCCTCAAAAACCCTATGTAAACTCTTCAGCATCAACTTAAATGGCCTCATATGGGTCCCTCCCAGATTTGATGACTCTCTGAGGGATTTTCTGGCAAACTACTATGTATTTCCTTAAACAGCCAAGGGGAAACAAAAATTAAAATTGATAAGGTTATTGAATACCACCAGAAATATTTATTGTTTGTCCTGGATGAAACCTGACAATATATTTGAAAGGATTTGATAACTTAAGGATTAGAAATTTGGCCAAACGGGAGAAGCTGATATTCAGGGCCTCCTAGGAATTTTTTTAGGCCTTCTCTCCTAAGTTAAATATACTCAAAGGGAAAGAGGCATTCAAACAATAGGTGAATCGGTGTGTCAGTCCTTTTAATCCTAAAACCTCCCCATTCATCTTAAAATACCTGTAGACATTGTGACATTAGAAACAGAATTGTCCTGCAGATATACCCCAAAAATCCATCTTGTAAAAAACTTGGATACTTTGTGCCTTTGTGATATAGATTTTATACTCCCATTCTCTCTAGGACCTAAAAGCCATTCTTGGACATGCAAACACCAGGGAGGTAATTCTTATCAAAAGGGGTAAAAATCATTAAAAAAAAAAAACTTTTGTGACTTTTACACAAATACTAGTAACTATAAGGTCTCTGTGTCTCTGTGCATTTATATTTATACATGTTGTAAATGTGTGATATTCTCCACCTCTGGATGGTATTATCAAAACTAATTTGTAGGGACTTCCCTGGTGGCTAAGTGGTTAAGAATCCGCCCGCCAATGCAGGGGACAAGGGTTCAATCCCTGGCCTGGGAAGATCCCACATGCTGCAGAGCAACCGAGCCCGTGCACCACAACTACTGAGCCTGCACTCTAGGGCCCGGGAGCCACAAGTTCTGAGCCCTTGAGCCGTAACCACTGAAGCCCGTGCACCCTAGAGCCTGGGCACCACAACTACTGGGCCTGCGCGCCTAGAGCCTGTGTGCTGCAACAAGAGAAACCACCGCAAAGAGAAGCCCGCGCACTGCAACAAACAAGCTCACTGCAACTAGAGAAAACCCACAGGCAGCAACAAAGACCCAACACAGCCAAAAAAATAAATAAAATTAAAAATTTTAAAACTCTGGAGAAAAGAAACCCTTATAAAAAAATTTGTAAAGTGCTCTATTTGATTGGCTTAAAAACAAACATGTGCATATATATATATATATATAAATTAAGGATTGGGTATTCTAAAACTCAGAAATATAGAAACTAACCCAGATGTTTTTCAAGTTTGTGTGATCTAGGATAAATTAAAGCTAGTTTAAGTTCACTGGTGTAAAAACAGGCATGTTTCTAGAATTATCAGCATCAAGTATAAAATTTTTTATTTTACCTGGGTTAACTGGTCAGGTAGGCTCTTGTTGCCTCTTTTAAAAAATGTGTCAGCATGAAAGTAATCAAAGTATGATTGTTAGGAGCAAGTAATAGATATAAGATAAAACGTTTTTAGGTGAACTCTTTAGCAATAATTATATTTTATGTGTGCTTAAAAAAATTTCTCAAATCTCTCAGGTAACTTGAAACTTTAAAGATTTTGCAAGTTAAATTAAATAATAGGGTTTATTGAATATCTGGATCATTTCCAAATGGGATAAAATACTGATACATTAATTGCTAAATATAGGTTCATCTACTTTTGGCTTCCTACTATAGAGAAACTAAAGAAAAAGGAGAACATGCTTGTAGAAATAAAAGTTTCCAAGGGTTAAAAGTTATAATTAATGCATGTATTATAATTAAGACTACTGGAAATAGTAGAGGAGACAGCTCTGTATGTAAGGACAGCATGATGTGTTTTTTGGTTAAGAAGAGGTTTGAGGGGCTTCCCTGGTGGCGCAGTGATTGAGAGTCTGCCTGCTAATGCAGGGGACATGGGTTCGTGCCCCGGTCCAGGAAGATCCCACATGCCGCGGAGCGGCTGGGCCCGTGAGCCATGGCTGCTGAGCCTGTGCGTCTGGAGAGACCACAGCAGTAAGAGGCCCGCGTACCGCAAAAAAAACAAAAAAAAACAAAAAAAAACAAAAAAAAAAAAAAAGAAGAAGAGGTTTGAGGAATAAAGATGCAAATTTGTTGAAGGAAATGAGAGTAATTTTGTCTAAACTAGAACTTCTGGTTATTTCAGAAGACAGTGAGAGAGAATTTTACCTTGTGTAATCAAGCTGGATAAAACTGAATTATAAGGGTTTTTTAATTACACTTTAAAATTAGTAGTGTACTTACGTAAAACTAAAACTTGATTACCTTTCATCTGTTAAAAGGACAGTGGTTTTTTTAAATCATTTTGGCCAAATAGATAATTAAGTATTGTTTCACAATCTGTGATCCTATTTAGTCAAGTGTCCAAACTTTTGATATTCTTTGATAGCTTCTGCAAATCAAATGTTATATGAAGTCCTTTTGATCTCTAGTTAACTTTGGGATTTCTCAGAGGGCCCCTGAAATATCTCAAAGAATTTATTCTCTCATCTCATAAAACGGGAGATGTTAAACCAATTTAGGCTTATTTGACATGTTAAATTACATGGGAAGCATCGTCAAATAAGTAACATTAAGCCTTCTTTATGTTGTGTCTGTATAGGTATGTGTTAATAAGTGTTCCAGAAATTGTATGAAATTCATGGAAGTCTGATATGTCCTGGCATAATGTTGTCTGTCATCAAAATTGAGGCTCACACTAAAAGGACTGAACTTGAATATCAGGGAAATGCCCTAGCTTTTATGCAAAGGCAGTAGCAACAGAATCCGTAAAGATTGTGGTACCTGTGGATGACGTCTATTCTACTGGAAAAAAAAAAAAAAAGACCCCTCATTGCCAGACCTTTGCCATTCTGATATCCTTCCAACATGGCAACGGTCTGTTCCAGAAACAGAGAAATTAAGATGGGTAAACAATGGCTGTAATTTAAACAATCATGGCTATAGGAAACCCAAGACAGCCACTTGGATTTTCCAGGCTCTCTGGCAAACCCCAGTTTTCATTTTTTGCATTCCTTCTGCACAGGCCTCATCTCTTCCCTCTGGACCCTTTGAACACCTGCAGCTGGACTTCATTCAACTGCCACTTAGTATGGGCTATCAATATGCTTTTGTTATTGTATGCATGTTTTTCAGATGGGCTGACGCCTTCCTCTGCCATAAGGTGTGATGCCCTCACAGTGGCAAGGAAATTGTTAGACAATGGGTTTCCCACTTTGGGTAGACCTTTCACAATCTCCACTGATCAAGGTACCCACTTCATTGGGCAAATCATATGAGCCTTAATGAAAAACTGACAAACTACTTGGAATTACCACTGTCCCTATATCACCCTCAATCATCGGGTAAGGTCAAGAGAACTAATGGAAATACTGGTTTCAAGCAGAGCAAGTATTAATTACATTGGACTGCATAAACTCAGGAGGATGCTCTAACATTTTGGATTTCCAGATTTAAGGAAACCTTTTCTCTGAAGCTATCTAGGACTTAATGGAAGTTTGGCAAAGTATACCTCTGTGAACAAAGATGAAACATTTACTTTTCTCCCTACCTGGTCCCTCCAGAATTCAGAATCTCTCAGTGAATATTCTTATTTTCATGACAATATATTTATCTGCATAAGTTCAATAAGAATCTGTTCTCCTTCTCACACTGCACCAAACCATACGAACATGAGGACTACAGAGAAAAGTCATATAAATGTAAGGCATGTGGGAGAGTCTTCAGTTACCACAAATCTGTTCCTATGAAAGAACTCACCCCAGAAGAACACTCTGTGAATGTAAGCAATGTGGAAAAGCCTTCAGTTAATACCAGTCTGTTCAAAGACATGAAAAGAGTCACACTGGGGAGAATGGAACAATGGGTAAAAAGCCTTCAGTTACTGCAGTACATTTTGAAGCCATGAAAGAACTCAGAATGGAGAGATATCTCTTGAATGTAAGCAAAGTGAGAAAGCCTTCAATTTGCCCAAATCCTTACAAAATCACGTGAGAATGAACACCAGGCAGAAACGAGATAAATGTGAAAAACATGGGAAATTTTTCAATTTCAACAAATACCATCAAAGTCATATGTAAACTCCCACTGGAGAGAAATCCCACGAATACAAGTAGTACTGGAAAGCCTGATGCAAATTAATTCACATATAATGCTCCTGAAAATTTACAATATGAAAGTTATCAGTTATAAATATATATATATTTTAATCATTCCCTCATTCATAAAGTAATTCTGTGGAGCATGGATTCTGCTTGTTACTTTTACCAATGTACACTGAATTGAGATGATTCTGTAAGTACTCTTAGCCCTAGTACATAAGTTTAATAAGTCATGTTTTTTCATTAAATCAGTTAATAACATTTTTGTCTTTCCATTATGAAGTTTGCTGGATCCATGGGTAAATTGAAGTGTACTTTGAATATGCAAGGAGCTTCAATTTTTATATAGTTAAAAAACTGTTTTCTAAGTAAGGGGTCATTGAGAAATGACACTCTGACATTTGTTGGACTTTTCCAACTGGCCTCCTGTGGGAGGTTCTGGATATCTTACCCATTATATATATTTCATCTTTCCTATAAGAAAAATTACATTTTGTTGGCCAGAAGAGCCTTTTTCCATTTTCCTTGCTAGTAAATAGTTGACATAAATTTGTTAAGTATACAAAGGTTGTTATATCGTCACATGTGAAGTATTCTTTTCATCTTCTGCCTTTTGTTGTCATTACTTCTAATTGGGATATGAATAACATATTTTGCATTAACAAGGGGGACCTGTGATAGGACAATAAAATCTAGAGTTGGAGATTACCATTCTGGATTGTATCCTGTCAACATAGGTAATGTTATGAAGTACATTTTCTAAAATCTACTGCTTTTATGGCTCCATGTTAGAATTCATGGAATCTATGGAAGATGGAGGAAAATAACAGCTTTTGTTTTATTTAATAGCAAAGGAAAGTTAAAAAAAAAAAAGAAATAAAGAAAAAGAACCTGTTCTCCTTGTAAAAGGACACAATTACCAAGGCTTTCACTGGAATGTAATGTTTGAGAGAAACGTACATAGCCTCATATGACCAGACAGCTTCAAGGAACTGCTTGGAAAAATCAAGCTGTTATTTTGCTTACGAGGTTCTAGCAAAGCAATCTTACAAAAATACGTATATGGTCAATCACTGTTCTTGCTGCATGTATATAAATAATCAGGCCAAGTTTAATACAAACAAATTTAGTTTTACTGTGATTATCTATAGTAAAAAAAAATGGGAGTAATTATAGGAGAAAAATTAAGTTTTTACCTTTGTAGATATTAGATTTTAGTGCTGTTAACTGTCACACCTCTATACTGGACTCCCCTGGCCTAAGGTATTGCCTGTGGTCTTGCTGACTGTTCATAATACCACTTTTGGGAAACATAAACTCACTCCACATGAGATAATCATGGGCAGACCAATGTCTATTGGTATACAACCTTCTGCTGATCCTTTGTAGCCCCATGCTAGCATGATCAGCTACCGTAAGTCTTTAATATCTTATTTTCAAGCCTATTACCAACAGGTTAAAGAAGCTTTCCCATATTCCAATTTAGGGAAAACTTGTTGGTCAGAGTCTGAAGCCTGGTGACTGGATATTCTGGAGGCATTATCAGAAAAAAAACACTCTCAAAGCCCCACTGGAAGGGAACTTATCAAGTGCTTCTGGCCACTTACACTGCTGCAAAACTAGAAGGCAATAAGCCTTGTATACATATATCATAGCTAAAGGAGGCTCCAACTGACATCTGGTCCTGTACAAACACGGGAGACCTCCAAATCAAGTTGACAAGGATGAGAAGTAGTGGACATCGATGTAGACTGCTTCCATCCAAGACGCCAGATCAAGACTTTCCATTTCAGCTAAACACAATATCTTTTCTTCTCTTTCCTTTATTCTGGCACTGACTTGGAAAAATAATGCCATCAGCCATATCTTCCAGGCCATTGCTAAGGAAGGTAATCTCTAGAATTTAGAACAACTTTTTATTGCAAGCTAGGAAAAAAATCTAACCGACCCCGGCCTTAAATGAGCAAATGCAACAATTCTTGCAGATGAATCCATTAACAATGTCATCTTAGTGGAAAGGATTTATTTTTTGGTGGTTATCATTCTCCTTGGGCATATGAATGCCTAGATGGCTGGTGCACAGCTGGGCAATGCCTCCTAAGTTACCTAACTGTGACCCTAACTGTTCTCGAAAGGGCCTACCAGGCGGCATTTATGATTCAGGATTTGCTTCCCTTGGCAGGTCCCTACTTCCCTGGTTAGGAATAAATACAAATGATGCTATGATCAGGAACCTTTCCTTAACTCTTGAGAGTACAGCAGGATCCACTGCTAATCAATAGCCTCCCAGCAAAGATCCTTGGACTTTCTGGGGGGGGTTGAAATTCAGTTACATATTAAGCAAGCCACTTGGCTTAAGAAGATGACTCTGAATGGGGTCTTTCTTTGATTGGTTTGGGTCTTGGAGACCATAGCTTCAAAGTCCACTCCAAACACTGGAAATTATCCTGCTTATTATAATCATAGTAATCCCCCTGGTGCCTTGTATCCTCTCAAAAGCTTTAAATGCGTGTTTGCAGCCACTAACCACCATGCAAATGATCACCCTAAGACTTGAACAGAAAAGAAACAAAGAGAGTAACCAATTTAAGGATTATGAACCATCATGACCTGTGAATGTCACAGGGCTTAAGGAAAAGTGTCATGACCTATGGATGCAGAGAGTGACCTATGGCAGCTGAGAGTGGCACTAATGCCTTAATTTTTTTTATCACATCTCATTTATGCTGAGAGTTTGATCAGAGGGGGGGAATTGTTAAAGAAGAAGCCGACCCAAAATGGAGTCATTTGCTTCCCCTTACCCACTACAGCAAACCAGGACTTAACTGCTGTTCTAACTCCTCCCAGAAATGACCTTGTGTTTAACAATGGTTAAAGAAATTATTAGGTAGCATGAAGCTGAGTGTCTAAGACTGCTATGTACCATAACAACATCAACATCATTTTTTATTTCAGAAAACCTTCTTCTCCTTACCCAAATTTCCATCTATCCTGACTGTATAAATATTTCAAATGTCTCATAATTACTCACATATCTTCCATGCTACAAAACAGAAATGAATTTACTCAAAAAACTTTTTCCTCCAAAACTTAGATTTACCGACTCATGTCTTCATGGTAAATGACGGTTGATAGTGAAACAATCATCTAACATTAAATTCAAATATCTGTATGTTTCTCAGATTTCAACATGCATCAGGATTCCTTAGAGGGATTGTTAAAACCAGATTGCTGGGACTCTCACTTCTAGTCAAGATAAAGTAACAAAGACCAGATTTACCCCCTCACCTAAAATAATTTTTTAAAAAACAGACAAAATTGATTAAACAATGGTTTCAAGACCCTGGACACCAGGCAATGAAAAACAATGATTCCTGAAAGACAGAAAACAAATGCAGTAAGGCCTGAATCTGAGACTGCCCCTGCTTACTGCCTTGAGAGTGTTTCCAGCCCATAGCACAGAAAGGGGAACAGAGGGGTAGGCTGGTGAACTCCTTGAGCTGTAAGTCCGAGGAAACCAAACTTTAGGGCAGAATGCCAGAGAGAGAGAGCAAAGAAAGAAAAACACCTTGTATAGAAAGAGATCTACAGAAGGCTTCCCCTAGAATATCCAGCAGAGTACCAATAAGTACATGCATGTGCAGAAACGACCGAAAAGCCAAAGACTCATCAAAGGATTAAAGAGAACAGTGCCTGTTCCCATCAGCAAGACTGAAAAAACTCATAATTCAGGGGATAGTGAGTAGGATACTCAAGAAGGTTTCCCCTCAGTAGTGAAGAATAATTAGTTCTATATTGAGGACTACTTTGAACCTACCTAACAAGTCATAAAACACCTGAAAGGACCAAATTGTTTGCAAATAGCTTAATTGCACCCTAGAACAAAGCTCAAGAAATTTTTAAGAATACAAAAATATCCAACGTCTAACAAGGTAAAATTCTGGCATCTAACCTAAGATTATTATTTTTTAATATTTATTTATTTTATTTTATTATTTATTTTCTTTATTATTTTGGCTGCATTAGGTCTTAGCTGCGGCACTCAGGATCATCGTTGAGGCATGTGGGAGCTTTTCGTTGCGGCACATGGACTTCTCCTTCATTGCAGCGCGTGGGCTCCAGAGTGCGTGGGCTCTGTAGTTTGCAGCACGCAGGCTCTCTCATTGAGGCACATGAGCTCAGTAGTTGTGGCGCGTGAGGGTTTAGTTGCCCTGTGGCATGTGGGATCTTAGTTCCCTGACCAGGGACTGAAACCACGTCCCCTGCATTGGAAGGCGGGTTCTTTACCACTGGCCCACTGGGGAAGTCCCTAACTTAAGATTATTGAGTATACAAAGAAGCAGAAACACATGACCCATAATAATGAGGTAGTTCATCGAAATGAACTCAGAACTGAGAGAGATGTTATCTTAAATAACTACAGGACTTCCCTGGTGGCGCAATGGTTAAGAATCCGCCTCCCAATGCAGGGAACACGGGTTCGAGCCCTGGTCCGCGAAGACCCCACATGCTGTGGGGCAACTAAGCCTGTGCGCTACAACTACTGAGCCTGTGCTCTGAAGCCCGCGCGCCTAGAGCCCATGCTCTGCAACAAGAGAAGCCAACGCAATGAGAAGCCCGCGTGCCACAACAAAGAGTAGTCCCCACTCACCGCAACTAGAGAAAGCCCGTGCACAGCAACAAAGACCCAACACAGCCAAACATAAATGAATTTTTTAAAAAAGTACAGACATGAAAGACAAAAGAAAGACATAAATCAAACTTTTAGAAATAAAAACTACCATGTCTGAGAAGAAAAATACACTAGATAGTTAACAGCAAATTAGACAATACAAAAGAGAAGACTAACTTAAAGGCATAGCAATACAAAAGTATCCAAAATGAAATACAGATAGAGGAGTAAAACAAAAACATGAAAAGCATCAGTGAGCTGTAGGACAACCTAAAGCAGCCTAACACATGAGGTAACTGATGTCCCTGAAAGAAGGGAAGGGGGACAGAAAAAATACTGGAAGAAATAATGACCAAAAGTTTTCCAAATTTGATTACAACTAT
This sequence comes from Phocoena phocoena, assembly GCF_963924675.1. NCBI lineage: Eukaryota > Metazoa > Chordata > Mammalia > Artiodactyla > Phocoenidae > Phocoena > Phocoena phocoena. The sequence goes on along the minus strand of NC_089228.1, from coordinate 31,636,640 downwards.
AAAACCACATATTCAAGAAGCTCAACTGACCCCATACAAGAAACCTGAATAAAACGACATCAAAGCCTATCATTATCAAATAACTCAAAACCAGTGACAAAGAGAAAATCTTAAAAGTAGCAAGAGAAAAAGAGACTTATTAGCTACCTAGGAACAAAGATAAAGATGACATATTTCTCACTGGAAATAATGCAAGCAGGAAGACAGTGGAGCAGCATTTTAAAATACTAGAAGGCAAAAAAAAAACAGCCTAGAAATCTATATGCAGCAAAAAACATCATTTAAAAAGAAGGTAAAATAAAGATATTCCCAGACATACAAAAGTTGAAAATTCATCAACAGCAAATCTGCACTACAAGAAACGTTAAAGGAAGTTCTTCAGGCAGAAGGATAATGATACCATAAAAAGCTACACAAAGGAATAAAGAGCACCAGAAAAGGTTAGGTATAAGAGTATACATGTAAGAATCTGTTTTCTTACTCTTTAAAACTTAAAAAAAAATAATGAACTATTTAAACAAAACTAACAATAGGGCTTCCCTGGTGGCGCAGTGGTTGAGCGTCTGCTTGCCGATGCCGGGGACACGGGCTCGTGCCCCGGTCTGGGAGGATCCCGCATGCCGCGGAGCGGATGGGCCCGTGAGCCATGGCCGCTGAGCCTGCGCGTCCGGAGCCTGTGCTCCGCAACGGGAGAGGCCCGCGTACCGCAAAAAAAACCCAAAAAACTAACAATAATGTATTGTGGTATTTATAACTTATGTAAAAGTAAAATCCATGAACAATAATATTACAAAGGCTGGAAGGAGCCAAACAGAAGTACACTATTATAATATTCTATACATCAAGTGGCATAATATTACTTGAGGGGGAACTGATAAGTTACAAATGTGTGCTGTAAATCTTAAAGCAACTACACTAAAATAATAAAACAAAGAGTTATACTTAATAATCCCACAAAGGAGATAAAACGAGATCATAAATATTCCATTAATTCAAAAGAAGTCAGAAAAAAAAGAAAAGGGGAACAAGAGCAGATAATACAAACAGAAAACAAATAGCAAGATAATAGATTCAAATGTAGTTTTTTTGTAACCATAGCAATAATCACAGAAATTGTAAATGATATAATTATACCAATTGAAAGGCAAAATTTGTGAAATTGGATAAAAAAGCAAGAACTAGGGAATTCCCTGGCAGTCCAGTGTTTAGGACTTGACACTTTCACTGCAGTGGGCCTGGGTCTGATCCCTGGTCAGGGAACTATAAGACCCCACAAGGCATTCAGTGTGGCCAGAAAAAGAAAAAAAAAGCAAGAACTACATTACCTACAAAAGTATTTTATTTTATTGAAGAGCTGGCTCTTTTAAAAAATCTTTATTTATTTATTTTGGCTGCACCAGGTCTTAGTTGTGGCACGCAGACTCCTTAGTTGAGGCATGCAGGCTTCTTTTTTTTAATTTTTATTTTTTTATAAATTTATTTTATTTATTTCTTTTTGGTTGCATTGGGTCTTCATTGCTGCGTGCAGGCTTTCTCAAGTTGCAGTGATCGGGGGCTACTCTTCGTTGCGCTGCGTGGGCTTCTTATTGTGGTGGTCTCTCCTGTTGCAGAGCATGGGCTCTAGGCGTGTAGGCTTCAGTAGTTGTGGCATGCGGGCTCAGTAGTTGTGGCTTGCGGGCTCTAGAGTACAAGCTCAGTAGTTGAGGCACACGGGCTTAGTTGCTCCGCAGCATGTGGGATCCTCCTGGACCAGGACTCGAACCCGTGTCCCCTGCATTGGTGGGTAGATTCCCAACCACTGTGCCACCAGGGACGCCCCCATGCGGACTTCTTAGTTGTGGCATGCAGACTCTTAGTTGCAGCATGTGGACTTAGTTGCGGCATGCAAACTCTTAGTTGTGGCATGCATGCAGGATCTAGTTCCCCGACCAGGGATCAAATCCAGGCCCTCTGCACTGGGAGTGCAGAGTCTTACTCCCTGGACCACCAGGGAAGACCCTACGAACGTATTTCAAATGTAAAAATACAAGTAGGTAAAAGTATGGAAAAGATATATCATGCTAACAATAGTCATAAGAAACCTGGAATTCTATTAATGTCAGACTAGATTTCTGAGCAAAGTATACACAAATCTACAATTATGGTCAAGAGATTTCAATAGCCCTCTCTTAATAACTGACAGAACAAGAAGGCAGAAAATCAGCAAGGACGTGAACAACATTATCAACAAACTTGACCTGACATTTATATAACACTCTACCCAACAACAGCAAAATACACGTTGTTCTCAAGTGTACCCAGAACATTTACAAAGATAAACCATATTCTGGACCATAAAATGAATCTTAAAAATTTAAAAGGACTCAGATCATATCAAGTATGTTCTCAGACCACATTAAATGAAATTTGAAATCAAGAACAAAAAGATTTTTAGAAAATCTATAAATATTTGAAAAGGAAATAACACTTCTAAATAACCCATGGATCAAAGAAATCCTAAAGGAAATTGTAAGGTATTTTGAACTGAATGAACATAAATATAGAACATATCAGAATTTATGGGATGCCACTAAAGCAGTACTTAGGGGAAACTGTATAGCACTAAAAACCTATATTAGAGAAGAGAAAAGGTCTCAGATCAATGACCTCAGCTCCTACCTTGAGAAACTAAAAAAAAAGAAGACCAAATTAAAACCAAAGTAAGCAGAAGAAAGGAAAGCCAAAAGTAAGAATCAATGAAATGGAAAACAGAAAAACAGAAAATCAATATAAGCAAAATCTGGTTCTTTAAGAAGATGAATAAAATTCATAAGTATCAGGAATGAGAAAAGTTACATCACTATAGTCTCTACAGATAATAAAATAACAAGGGAATATTATGAACAATTTTATTCCCTTCAATGCCACCACTTAGATGAAATGGACACAGTTCTTGAAAAACACAAAATACCAAAGCTCACTCAAGAAGAAATAGATAACCTTAACAGCCTTGTATCTTTTTAAAAGTTGAAAATGTAAACACCTTCCCACCAACCATCATTTAAGGAAGAAATAATACCATTTTGACACAAAGTCTTCCAACTCAGTCCATGAGGCTTGATACCAAAACCAGGCAGTCATTACAAAGAGACTACAACCCAATACTGCTCATGAACACAGATGCAAAAATTCTAAACAAAAATTTAGCAAATCAAATCCAAAACTATATGAAAAGGATAACATATCAAGGCTAAGTGGTGTTTAATCCCAGGAATACAGTTGGTTTATCATTCAAAAGTTGATCAGTGTTAACAAACCAACTATATTCATAAAATGAAAACAAAACAAAACCATATAATCATCTTGATAGATTCAGAAAAAGCATTTAACAAAATCCAGAATCCATTTCTGATAAAAACTCAGCAAACTAGGACTAGAAGAGGACTTCATAAATTTGATAAAGGACATCTACAAAAAACCTACAGCTACTATCAGACCTAATGATAAAAGTCTGAATGCTTTCCTTTAAGATCAGGAATAAGACAGATGTCTAGTCTCATACATGTTATTCAACATTCCATTGGAGGTTCCAGCCAGTGAAATCAGGCAACAAAAATAAACAAAAGTCATCCATATTGGAAAGGAGAAGTAAAACAATCTTTATTCATAGATGGCATGATCTTCTATGTAAAAAAATATGATGGAATATGCCAAAATAAAGCTACTAGAGCTAATAAATGAATTTAGTAAGGTAGTGGGATACAACATCAATATACAAAAATCAACTATATATTAGAATTTTGAAGGGGACATTTTAATGAAAATTGAAAACTGAATTTTATAAAGTGATATCATTTACAATAATATCAAACATATGATAGGCATATGGGTAAATCTGACAGAAGATGTGAAAGATTTGTACCTTGAAAACTATAAAATACTGCTAAGAAATTAGAGTAGACACAAATAAATGGGGAGATATATTTTGTTCATAGATCAGAGACAATTTTAAGATATCACTTCTCCCCCAATTTACAATCCCAATCACCAGCAGTAATTTGTGTAGAAATTCATAAATTTCTGCTTCTTCAAAAGATCTGTTATGAAAATGAAAAAAGGTATATAAACTTTGGAGAAAAATTTTGTAGACCGTATATCTGAAAAAGAATTTGCATCAAGAATATATAGCGAGCTTCCCTGGTGGCATAGTGGTTATGAATCTGCCTGCCAATGCAGGGGACACGGGTTCGAGCTCTGGCCTGGGAAGGTCCCACATGTTGCGGAGCAACTAAGCCCGTGCACCACAACTACTGAGCCTGAACTCTAGAGCCCTCGAGCGACAACTACTGAGCCCACGTGCCACAACTACTGAAGCCTGCGCACCTAGAGCCCGCGTGCCACAATGGGAGAAGCCACTGCAATGAGAAGCCCACGCACCGCAACGAAGAGTAGCCCCCGCTCACCGCAACTAGAGAAAGCCTGCACACAGCAACGAAGACCCAATGCAGCCAAAAAATAAATAATTTTAAAAAAGAAAAAAGAATATATAGAGAACTCTCAAAATTCAACCACTAGAATTTAAACAACTCAGTCTTTAAAAAGAGCAAAGATTTTAACAGACACTTTACCAAAGAACATATACAGAAGACTAATGGAAAGCACATGGAAAGATGTTCAACATCACAGGTCATTAGGGAAATGCAACTTACAATCCCAGTGAGACAACCATACAAGCATATTAGAATGGCTAAATTTAAAAAGGCTGGGCAGGGAATTCTCTGGTGGTCCAGTGGTTAGGGCTCCATGCTTCCACTGCAAGGGGCACAGGTTTGATCCCTGGTCGGGGAACTAAGATCCTGCAAACTACACGACATGGCAAAAAAAAAAAAAAAAAAAGGCTGCGCAAACCAAGTGTTGAGTAGGATGTGCAGAAACTGAAACTCTCATACACAGTTGGTGGAAACAAATTAGTACAACCACTCTGAAAAACAGTCTGGCAATTTCTTAAAAAGTTAAACATTCACCTACCATATGATTCAGCTATCACACGCACTATCACTCCTAGTATTTACCCAAGATAAAAGGATATATATGTCCATACAAAGACTTGTCCATGAGTGTTCATAGCAGCTTTATTTGTAATAGACAGAAACTAGAAATGACCCAAACGTCCATCAACAGGTGACTGGATAAGAAATTTGTGTTATAGCCATATAATGGAATACCACTGAGCAATAAAAAGAATCAACTATTTAAACATGCAGTATGAATGAATCTCAAAATCATTATGCTGAGTGGAAGAAGTCAGATCACTCTCTGCACTGGGAGCCACTTTCCTGCCACAGTCCCTTACTCCCCTCCCTGGTGAGGAGCACCTCTGAGCTGCTGGGCCGACCACTGTCTGCAGTAGTGATGAAACAACTGCAGATGCTGACAGATGAGAGCCTCAGCAGCTTGGCAGCCTCAGGGTTCTTGACCTCCCTTATCCCTAGGCAAAGCTTCCAAACCAGTGCCACTGAAGGGACACTGACACAGCAGCCACGTTCACTGGGGCTGGGGCTGCCACAGTTGGGGTGGTTGGGATTGGCACTGTGTTTGGGAGCCTCATCCTTGGTTATGCCGGGAACTCTTCTCTGATGCAACAGCTCTCCTCCTATGCCATTCTGGGCTTTGCCCTCTTGGAGGCCATGGGACTCTTTTCCCTGATGGTAGTCTTTTCCATTCTCTTTGCCATGTTAAGGAGCCCTCTCTAACTCCCATAGTTCTTTCTACCGTGTCTAATTGGCCCTGTATGTTCCTTTTCCTACACATCCCCAGGCAGCCTGGGGAAAGTGGTTGGCTCAGGGTTCGACAGAGGGAAGACAAATAAATACTATGTTAAGATGATTAAAAAAAGAAAAAAGAAAATAGCCAGATCAAAAAAAGAAGTACATACTGTGTGTAAAACCTAGAAAATACAAACTAATCTACAGTGACAGATCAGTGGCTGTCTGGAAAGGGGAGGCAGGATGGAGTGCAAAGGAACATAAGAAGATTTTGGGGGGTGACAAGACATGTACCTATCTTGACTGTGCTGATGGTTCTATGGGTGTATTCAAACGTCCAAACTTATCAAATTGTACACTTTGTGTTCAGTTTATTGTATGTCAATTACACCTCAGTAAAGCTGTTTTTTAAAAACACAAATTTCTGGATTCTATCACCAGAGCCTTTGGCTGTAAAAATATTTACCCATTTCGTTCGATCAAAATCAATCATTTTGATAGCTTCCTACTGAAGTCTAAATATCCACTCACTTAATAGCAAGTATGATAACTTGGGAACATAAAGTTACTATTTTTCAAAATTATCTCAATATAGAAGCAACTTATACTACAAAGTATTCATCCTGGTGGATATGGAAAAACATGAGGGATAGTAAAAAAAAAATTTAAAGGATTTATGAAGTTTAGCTTTCTAACGGCTAAGCAGAAATAGTATGATGACAAAGAAAATGGGGAGGCAAAAATAAACAGAAAAGTCGACGTACCTATGGTCATCTAATCTATGACAAAGGAGGCAAGAATATACAATGGAGAAAAGACATTCTCTTCAATAAGTGGTGCTGGGAAAACTGGACAACTACATGTAAAAGGACAAAATAGAACATTCTCTAACACCATACATAAAAATAAACTCAAAATGGATTAAAGACCTAAATGTAAGGCCAGACACTATCAAACTCGTAGAGGAAAACATAGGAAGAACACTCTTTGACATAAATCACAGCAAGATCTTTTTTGACCCACCTCTTAGAGTAATGGAAATAAAAACAAAAATAAACACATGGGACCTAATGAAACTTAAAAGCTTTTGCACAGCAAAGGAAGCCATAAACAAGATGAAAAGACAATCCTCAGAATAGGAGAAAATATTTGAAAACGAAGCAACTGACAAAGGATTAATCTCCAAAATATACGAGCAGCTCATACAGCTCAATATCAGAAAAACAAACAACCCAATCCAAAAATGGGCAGAAGACCTAAACAGACATTTCTCCCAAGAAGATATACAGATTGCCAACAAACACATGAAAGGATGCTCAACATCACTAATCATTAGAGAAATGCAAATCAAAACCACACACCAGTCAGAATGGCCATCACCAAAAAATCTACAAACAATAAATGCTGGAGAGGGTGTGGAGAAAAGGGAACCCTCTTGCACTGTTGGCAGGAATGTAAATTGATACAGCCACTATGGAGAACAGTATGGAGGTTCCTTAAAAAACTAAAAATAGAGCTACCATATGATCCAGCAATACTACTCCCGGACACATATCTGGAGAAAACCATAATTCAAAAAGATACATGCACTCCAATGTTCACTGCAGTACTACTTACAATAGCCAGGACATGGAAGCAACCTAAATGTCCATTGATGGATGAATGGATAAAGAAGATGTGGTACATACCGTCTTTGGAAGATTACTGGAATATAACTCATCCATAAAAAAGAACGAAATAATGTCACTTGCAGCAACATGAATGGACCTAATCTAAAATTAAAATTGGAATCTAAAAAATGGTACAAATGAACTTATTTACAAAACAGAAATAGAGTCACAGATGTAGAAAAAAAACTTACGGTTACCAAGGGGGAAAAGGGGGGAGGGATAAACTGGGAGATTGGGATTGACATACACACTACTATATATCAAATAGGTAACTAATAAGAACCTACTGTATAGCACAGGGAGCTCTACTCAGTATTCTGTAATGACCTATATAGGAATACAATCTAAAAAAGACCAGATATATGTATAATGTACAACTGATTCACTTTGCTGTACAGCAGAAACTAACACAACATTGTAAATCAACTATACTCCAATAAAACTCAAAAAAAAAATTTAAACAGAACCCAAGCCTAGTGTTAACACTAGTAAAACGGATGAAACCTATGATAATTAGACAACAATAATCTTAATTTGAAGAAAGGCATAGCATGGTATTCAAGTAATGGGTAACAGAGAAAGACTGGTGTTCAAAAGTCCAGAAATAACGCTGGAGACTAGGATATAGCAGAATTCTACTGCCATCTTCTTTTTCCTCAACATTTGTGCATCATGAGATAGGCAATGTTATAACTGCAAAATAAATGTCATAAACCTATTTCTTTAACTAACCATCAACCTTAAACTTGCTTTTCTAAAAATTGGTTAGATGTGGGATATATGTTAGGAATCATGATTTTGTACCTTGTATCAAATGCTTTATCTATTTCAAACAAACAAGGAAAATTCTCGGAGCTCTATTTACAAATGCTAATTTCTATTGATATAATAATAAATACCATAATTCAACCAAGTTGTAGATGGCATATAAGTACTGTATCTTCAATATAGAAGGGATATCAAGTTATTAGTGATAATTTAGTCATTATTATGAGTTAACATATTTTGTTATTTAAATGACATTCATCCATAATTAGAGAAGGTTTTTGCCTTCTTCAACTATCTGTTTTTAAAGGACTAATATTAGAAAGTTGGTAGTTAAAATTTTTCCCCCATGTTATGCTAAAAGAAGAAAGTAAAATTCAGGTATATAAAAACAAGTGAGTTAAGTTATGGGCAAGTGAAAACAAAAGGACAAATTTTAATGGCATCTCTCCTAAATGTACCAATATATTTTACAGTATACTTTGAAGGATATTACCCAGTAACTTCAAAAAGGAATAACATCCAATATATTTTATTATTAAAAAATAAATTAAGGGCTTCCCTGGTGGCGCAGTGGTTGAGAGTCCGCCTGCCGATGCAGGGGACACGGGTTCGTGCCCTGGTCCGGGAAGATCCCACATGCCACGGAGCGGCTGGGCCCGTGAGCCATGGCCGCTGAGCCTGCGCGTCTGGAGCCTGTGCTCCGCAACGAGAAAGGCCACAACAGTGAGAGGACCGCGTACCGCAAAAAGTAAAAAAAATTTTTTTTAATAAATTAATTAAAATCTAAAGAACGGTATTATATACTAGCTACTTTCAAAAAAGAAGAGGAAGAAATAAAAGTAATTTGAGATTTAAGGTTAGAAAAGAAAAGGTAGCAAGCGGAGAATCTAACAATACCTAGATTATTAAGCTAAAAATTTTTCATCAGAACATTTCACAAAAATCAAGACACTGGTAGGAAGGATATGAAATCACTTAATTCTGTCTGTTAATAAAATGGACTATTCATCTGTTCATAATGAAGTAAACAGAGGAAGGTTTTCATTTAAATAAAAAAAAAAAAGTTAGAAACTAAAAGGAATCCCATAATGCAAAGGTTTCATTTACTCTGCATTTTTTCAAGCATTCCAATCTTACTCAGAAATAATACAAGATATCCAAGGGCTTTAAAATCTAAGGCCTTTAATTAGGTTTTCAGTAATGACCATAAATGCCTTCTCAAAACCCCTTTCACTGAAACCAGAAGGCACTAGGCATTACATAACACCCTGAAAGCAGTGATTCCTTCTGGTGCTGGTGAAGATACACATTAAATGGCAGGTTTTAGATCTTAATGTCTCCTCCGGGAAAAAAAAAAAAAAGACAGCTCTGAAAATCACCCCAAAACTTAAAGTTATCAGTCTTTCTCAGGTTCCCAATGCAATTTTAAGTTATTTTTACAAGTACATAATTTGAAATTAATAGATAAACCCAGTAAGTATGATATGGTTTTCAACATGTGTTAGGCTTTTTGTTAAGTACAGTAAATATGAAGATACCGTTATTATGCTAATTGGCATCCTTTGCTTCTCTTTAGCTGTGCAAAATAAAGTTGAAATGATACATCCTGTAGTGGTATAATTTAAAAGATCCTTGATATGACACTAACAACTTTCAAACTCTGGTCACAAACTACATATAAATTGTTAGATTATTAAAATACACCTTTTTGAAAAATAATAAGATGACCATTTATACCTAAATAAGGTTTCCCAGGAAGATATGAAATACTTTAGCATATAAAAGTAGTTGCCCCTTTTCCATGAGGACAACTGTTGTTTCACAAAATAACTCATGTGATTCAAGGCAAATGATTCCTTTCAAATGCCACATTCTCTCCATGACTTTGAGGTATGCTTCAAGAGACTTGTATCCATGAGAAAAGGGCACATTTGGATAGAAGACCACAGTTACAAACACCAAGGACCCTTTCTTAGGTCAGGAGTGCCCTTAAGAGTTACATTAACAGAGAATAAGAGATAGCTCCTGAAGCCATTTCTTTTACAACCTACAACTAAATTTGGATATGTAAAGGGTAATTCAAGACACAGCTATTTACATATGTGCTATGTCATGTGTGCCTATTTTAAACAGTGGCTTCTTCAGGACACTCCTATTCAAACACTAACGAAAAAACCTTATTCTACCAAACCACAATCTTCTATTTTTGGCAAGGTAGTATAGTGTAAACAAAACAAAACAGAAACAAACAAAAATAACAATGACAAAAAACTAGCTATAACAGTGATTGAGGCAAAAGTTCCATGTCAAACAACAGTAGGGAAAGTATTCTGAGAAATATTAATTTGGGGGGAAAAAACCCTACCAAACAAATAATGCTAGAAATCAATCTTATAATCGCTCAAATGACTATCACATAAAAGTTTTAGGGCTTCCCTGGTGGTTGGGAGTCCACCTGCCGATGCAGGGGACAAGGGTTCGTGCCCCGGTCCGGGAAGGTCCTGCGTGCCGCGGGGCGGCTGGGCCCGTGGGCCGTGGCCGCTGGGCCTGCGCGTCCAGAGCCTGTGCTCCGCGGCGGGAGAGGCCACAGCAGTGCGTACCACAAAAAAAAAAAAAAAAAAAAAAAAAAAGGTTTACAAATTCCTTTAAAATAAGAATAGTTGTTTTAAAAAGTAGCTGATTATGAGGTTTATAATTAGAATGTCTTTGAAAAACAGACAAGCTAATTAACTTGGGCCCAATTAGCAAAGGGTAAGAGGAAATAAACTCTTCCATAATTAATACTAGATGTCTTCTTCCCTTTGGTGAAACAGATTAAATTTGAAACTGGTATAGAAAATAATGAAATGAAACCTCTATGACAATTGAAAAAAAAAAACACCAATGCCACTAATAATGAAAACAATGGGAGGCAAAAAACATATTTTTAAGCAATGATTACTCAAAAGAATGCCTTATAAAAAACTACATATCATAATCAAGTTAAGAAAAAGCTTCAAGACTAGCAGCTGGGCTTTGTGAAACACGTAGGACAACGGAAGGCACTACAAAAGCATTAATCACTCCTAACTACAGTCTGACAGTTCAGTCTTTTCCTTCTTCTTAAGAAGATAGCCAGTGTGAATGTCATTTTTATATCCCCCTGAGTTTTATCATGATTGGGCAGAGAAGCACCAATTTAAAAAAAATATCTGCAATGCCAGCACTGCAGTTTGGAATCACTTAAACTGATGGCCCCACAGGTCTCTCATAAGAGCACTTTAGAACATGATTAAAAATATAGAAATGCCTTTTGGTGTTTCAGTATTAAAGTGGAACCACCACAGATATCCATTTTTTTAAAACTAATGCACTAAAAAGGTCTGTTTATACAGTATAGTCTTTCAACCCTGTAGCTAGCATTCACGGCTATTTTCCGCTCCGAGAGATCTTGGGCGTCTGGTTGAAGTGTCAGTATGCTTCATGGTATACAATCCTTTTGGCTGGAAAATCCTGGCAAATATCATGTCATGCCCGTTTTGAGCAGTATGCCTTGTAGGTCCTCTGGCAATGCTAAAATAATTGCATCTATGTGTGTCCGTAACTTTTCCATAGTGTCAGGTTTCACAGGTAAATGCTCTCGATCAGCCTGCAACTATATAAGGAACATTTGGAAGCATTTAAATTACCTTTTGAGGCTGTATTAATACAGTATATTCTCTAAATAAACAGTTTTAATGGTCAAAGATTTGGAAACTTCAGAGTGAGACCAGAATTTACAGAATCTATAAAAAAGCAAAGAACATGCCACTTTAACAATACAATTGCTGAGCTCGAAAAAAGACTTCATGTAAATTAATAGATAATATCAACGCAGACCATGTGGTATTAAATATAAGTCACAATGTTTTTTGTAAAGCTCATTAGACTCCATGTAAATAACTAAAAAAAATATATGGCTTCATTATGATCTGCTTGAGTTACCAAGTATTTTCAGTCAGATCTACCATCAGTTGACCAATCATAAGTCCTCTCATTTAAAAATTTACTTCTGTGATACATCAAAGCTATCACCTCAAATAAGAGCAAAACAACTTCACAGATCTTTGGCTGCTTTGGCTACATACCAGCTTGTTTTTTAGCTTCAATACAAGGTCTACTGTTTCTACTTCTGTGTGTTTCTGGGTCCAGTGAAGTAAGTCCTAGAAGAATAAACAAATCTCAAATCAGTAAATACTCAAAATAATATTCAAATCGTTCTATTTCAATAGTCAAGGCTACTGGGAAGAAAGGACAGGAAGGAAAAGGAGAACAGGGTATTTAACCCAGACATAGCATTATAGTATAATTCTGTACATAATATTCTGACAATGTGAATCAGATACTTTTTGACATTAGCCAGAATGACTGTCTAATATTCAGAAGTAAAACACAATGGAAGAAATTCCTTTCTGGCCCTTTTAGATCAATCAAGAAAAACAAAATTGGAACTTAAGGTACGATACTAACCCCTAACCCCACTAAGTATTGAGTAATTTATAAGGTACATCAACTAACAAATCAAGATAATTGCGAACATGAATATATTACTGTATACAAACTTTGCATCTTCAAATAAGCTCTTCCTGGGCTTATTTGTCGTTGCCTTCATGGTATTCTTTCTCTGAAAACCAGTCACTGAGAGTTTATGATTAGCAAGTTAACACTGAGGCTAGCCCACCTCAAGCTAAACACAAATTGAGACTATCCTATATATTTTTAAAAGTAGCTTAATTTAAAATAGTCTGCTGACAAATTATAGAATACGAAAAAGTCCAAATACAGGAAAAATATATTAATAACTGGGAAAGGTGAATAACGCATGGTGGAAAAGGTGTTGAGTTGGACTGCTCGGATCTGAATTCTAACTCCATCCAGTGGTATGCTAGTAAATATTTAACAACTGGCTGTCAGGAAAAGTTCCTGTTTTATACCATTTGCCAGTTGCTGTGGTGTAATTCTCCCTCTGTAGCTGATTTCAAGCTACCAACCTGAGATCACTGAATACAGAGCTGGGAAGAGATGCACACGGCTGGCTCTTGTGAGCCAGTGCAAGTGGGCTCGAGCACACTGCTGGTTCCACTACTTAGCAGTGATGTGATCTGAAGCAAATGACTTAATTGATTAATGGATCACTCAAGTTTCTCAATTAATCACTCAAGTGTCTCATAACGCAGATCATAACACACCTACTTCAATGAACTATGAAGATTAAAAGACTGTCCATTTAAAGCACCTGCACAGTCCTTGGCACATAGCACATGATCTGGAAAAGTTAGCTATTACTATTTATAAAGTAGTGGATATGGATATAACCTTTCAGCCTCTATGAATAACTTTATTTTCAATAGTTGTTAATCATCACACAAACATGCTGTTTTCTAACCTCTTCACAAAGAGCTTCCAGATGGAGTGCCTCCAGTTTCTGGGTCATTTCCTTCCTCCGGGTCTTGAACCAACCATCAAAATTTGGAGATTTTAGAAAATGCCTATAAAAATAAATTTTTAAAAAGCAAAGTTTGATTATGACTTAACTTCCTCTCAATACTTTTTCTACCGATAGCCAGGAGAACCATGTGAAACAATGTAATTTTTAAAAAAAAGAATATGTTGGATTTCCCTGGTAGTCCAGTGGTAAAGAATCTGCCTTCCAATGCAGGGGACGAGGGTTCAATCCCTGGTTAGGGAACTAAGATCCCACGTGCAGCGGGGCAACTAAGCCTGTGCGCCACAACTACTGAGCTTGCGCGCCTCAACTAGAGAGCCCACACGCCACAACTACAGATCCCACAAGCTCTGGAGACCGTGCGCTGCAACTACAGAGCCCACGTGCTCTGGAGCCCCTGTGCCACAACTAGAGAAGCGAAAACCCACACAACACACCTAGAGAGAAGCCCACACACTGCAATGAAGATCCTGCATGCCGCAACTAAGACGCGACGCAGCCAAAAAATTTAAAAAAAAAAAGAATATGTTTAAGCCCAGTTTTTTGTTTCATTTTTAAATAAAGCTCTATAGATGGATGAAATAGAAAAAAAAGGACCAACCGGTAAAGTCCAATCCAATCGCCTTTTATTCTAGAGGTCAGCTGAGGTCCTGTTTTCTCAAGTGTTTTCATAAATTCTTCTGGAAGGAACTGTCTTAATTGGGGTGGACTCTAGAAAACATGACATACTGTATTTTAAAATTAAAAATGGATATATTCACAGAAGTTAACTGCAGTTAGACAACTCAAATAGGAATTTAACTGAATATATTTATACCTTCCATGGAGAAATGCTTTTCTGCAAAGGCATCAAGCTTGCCACATATCTTTCCTAAGTCCAAGAAAAAAAAGTTAGTCAAAGTTAGGTGTTCTTACCGAGAGTCTTCAAAAATGTTTAAACTGACCTACTTAAAAAAAGTGGGCTTCCAAGTTTTTCATCATATGCTCTTTCAATGGACATCAACAACACCATCACCAGTCTCAATAGATACACTAAATTTAGATTGAATTGAGAAGTCACACTTTCAATAAAAATTTAACTAACTCTCAGATAATCCAAAGAACTACCTATTTTTAATGATAATAATTAACCTTATCGAGTAACTGTGTGCCAGAAAATGTACTCAACATTTTACATGCATGATCTCTTTTAACTCTTGCAACTATCCTTTGTGGCAGGTATTACTGGGAAACTGAGGCTTCGAAAGGCTAAGTAACCTGCCCAAGTTCACACAGCTTGAACTTGAATTCAGGTCTACTTGACTTCAGCCCATGCTCTTAATTAAGCACTACAGTAAAGTTCACTTACTTAAGCAAGTTGATTTAAATGGAACAAAATAAATTGACATCTATAGACTAAGAAAAAATATTTCTTCCCAAAGTATAATAGCAAAGATTTCCAGACTGCCCTCCTATAATATTCTTAGATAGATTACATTAACAACTACACGGGTCTCTCTCTGATGCAGTCTCCAGACTAGGACCACATCATGGTACTGCCTTATACTGTGAGGCATAACTTTTAGTAATTTAACATGATGTTCCACTGAACTTCAAAAAATAACTATATCATCTAGTCATTTATTTCATAAATATTTATTGAGTGCTACCATGTAACAGACTGAGGAAAAGGTAATGAACAAGACAGATAAGGAACTACATCACGGAACTACATTCTCACAGGTATCATATCAAATTGTGCTCAAGAAAATAATATCAGATTTCAAAACTTCTGCTCTTTCCATTATAGTAAATGCAGATGATAATGGCAGCTACCTCATAGAGTTGTTAGGAGAATTAAACAAATTGTTGGTCTCTAGCGCCAGTGCTTGGCAGTCTTAAGAAAGCACCTGTTTAGCTCTGCATAGTGAAGTTCTTCTTCCCAGTGAAATCTATTTAGCCCAGACCATGATCCTAGGGAGTTGCTATTTAATTCTTTAGAAAGTATAATCAGTAAACATGTTTTTTCACCTGCACAGTATCCTGGGAATGTAATATTGGAAGTCTTGGGTATGCTCTGCAAGGAATAGGTACTATTGTAGGATCTTGGACTAATAACAGAATCCTAAAATGTTCAACCTCATCTCTACCCCAATGCCTCCTTCAACCAGTTCAAGCTTTGTCCTGATACCTCAGACGAAATGGAAATATGAGCATACAACATCACTGCTTAAAACCTCCCCATCTGCTTGGGGAGCACAATCTGACTCTCTTAGCACGAAATAAAAAGTACCGATCAAAAAATAAATAAATAAATAAATAACATCAGAGGAAGAAGCTCCAGTAGAACCTTTTAAGGTGCAAAATTCAATAATTATATAATATTTCATAAAAATTATCTCTTTTAAGATTCACAACAACCCTGAAAAGTCTTTAGGGAAAATATAATCAGCCACATTTTACAGATAAACAAATTGAGGGTCAAAGAAAGGAAGTGACTTACCAAATTACACAGCTAATAACCAGAACAAAGAATTCAGGTGTCTTGCAAAGGGCTCTATTTTAATCACTACACACACAAGCATGCAAAACAATTTAAGATAAAATTTTGGTGGTTGAAAAAAACATTCATGTGCCCTTCAACAAATCATTAAATTAAGCAAATACATATGCTAACTTACTAATGGAATGATGAAGCTTTGTGTCAGTTCCAAAAAATAACGTCGGAGAATAACGCTTTGAGCCTCAGAAGGACGCTTCTGTTGTACACCCTTAAAAGAGGAAAAAAATGAGAACCTATACTCTAGTGTCAGAGAATACAAAACAATGAATGCTTATAGAAGTTTAGCTGATATGTAAATATGTATTTTACTTGATAGGAAAAAAACCCTAGAACTTCATCTTGAAGTAATTTAATGTGAAGTTCACTGTGCAATATCCTGTAAAAAAATCCTTAGAGAAAAATATAAGACATTCATCCCATACTTTAAAATATTAGCTCACAACAAAGACTATATTTATTTCATACTTGTTGTATTAACAATATTTACATTTTCCAAAAAAATGCTAACTATTCTATTAGGTGTTAAGCTACCTCATAGTACAGTCCACGACTTTCTCACTATAACTCCTAAGTTTTCAGGAAGATTGGCACTAGGTTGGTAGCTGCAGTCCCATATTTCTAGCCCATAATTGCTGCTACATTAGTCTCCTGATTTTCATGAAGCTTTGGTTCAAAGTCCAGATTCCAGGAAGACCTCTTTTCATATTATTGTACATAAAGCACATGTTGCTTTACTGGATACTGCATACCTGAGTAAGGAAATTTAAATTAATAATATGAGCAAGTAATCACCTTCTGCAATTGTTTCATGATTTCTTCATCTCTATTTAGATATGGCTTATAAGAAGTATAAACTCCTAAGAAGTGAAGAAAAGAAAATGAGGTAAGCAGTATGACCCATTTACCCATATAGTATATGTTTTAAAAATTAATAAAAGTCAATACCAGGTTTAGAATCCAGAGTCTTTAGGTTCTTCAATTTTTTCACTTTAACCTGCTTAGGAATTTCACCTGAAGGAAACATCATAAAGATTCTTATAGTTATTTGAATTTCACATATCACAAAACTGGAATTTTCTAAGACTGATAATCCACTAACTGTTATGTACTTAGTCAGGGATGCTGTAGCTAAGGTATTCGTAACATCAGTGAATATTTAAGAGTTGATTCCTAGTACTTTAAAACTGGATAAAGGGAACACTGGGCTATACAACAGCATTACAGAAACAATTGTGTAAATTATATAAAATGGATATTTGATCTTTCATTAATATCTATCACTACTTTAAAATTTCCCTTTTTGTCACTCAACTTAAAATTTAAAATCTTTGTGCTAAATATATGAAACATGAATAAGATACCATTTTGAATATGATGCCAAATATAATACCGTTTAAGAGTAAAGAGAATTGAAAGCAACTCCTAAGTTAGTATGAAGATGTAGTATTCAAAGATTTTTTTTCTGGTACCGCCCCAAGTTCTGCTTTTGCAGTGTAGAAACACTGCCACCAGGTGGTGGTAGTGGAAGCCACAACCACAGGCCTGAGCCACAGGTGGACTGGACTCTGGACTCCTAAGCAGGGGTGCTGTGTTGCAAAAAGGAGTATGAAGTAAAAGAGAGAAAAGATTACAGGATGAAATGTATGCTTTATTGAATACTGCTCCTGGGTAGAAAGAAAATCTGAAGACATGTGCAGCAAGGAAAGAGAAGAAAGTGAGCTACTGTAGCTCTGTGGAGGAGATTTAAAAACAAGAGGCTTTGGGGACAGACTGAGAAACAATAGGAAAGAGTCCAGAAACACTCAGGTTTCTGGAATGTTTCTGATTTATTAGCTCACAGTTTTTACTTTGTCAACTTATTCTATATATTCCCACATACTAATTCTTATTTATTTATTTATTTTTTGGCTGCATTGGGTGTTCGTTGCTGCACGCGGGCTTTCTCTAGTTGCGGTGAGCAGGGGCTGCTCTTTGTTGTGGTGCGTGGGCTTCTTATTGCAGTGGCTTCTCTTCTTGAGGAGCAGAGGCTCTAGGCGTGCAGGCTTCAGTAGTTGTGGCACGCGGGCTCAGTAGTTGTGGTGCGCGGGCTCAGTAGTTGTGGTGCACGGGCTTAGTTGCTCCATGGCATGTGGGATCTTCCCAGACCAGGTATCAAACACGGGCCCCCTGCATTGGCAGGTGGATTCTTAACCACTGCGCCACCAGGGAAGTCCCCACATACTAATTCTTATGAGAATGTCTCTCATCTTGAATGTTATCTCACGGTTTTGCTTTCCAGAGTTCAGAGTAGCTTTTCGGCAGAAGATTTGTAAAACTTTTTTTTCTTAAAGTGCGGAATTAATACATATTTAACTATACAGATAACTAAATTCAAATCACTATCTGCCTCTGACTCTGAGAACCCAAAGAACATCACATGTCAAAACCACAACGCTTTGAATAAGTCTAAATATTTCTGTGCCTACTTTCTGTTTCCTTTTGTCTAGATCACAAAGGACTTGCAACTCCTGTATCCACCAGTGCCATTTATTATATATTATTTTCTGAAATTCACTGTGCAGAGGAACCAAATATCAGGGAAGAGAATAATTCAGCAGTAGGTTTCATATATTCTTTACATTCAATAAGTTCTAGGTAATAATGAAGATATATAGTGATCCATATCAGCTTTTTTTAAAAGGCAAAGACAAGAATACTACCTGCGCAGCAATCTTCACTCACACGATTCCCCTCTGATTCAAGGGACCTCATCAGGTGCATACCGAACTCTAACCCTAGCCACCATAATTCTTACACTGCAGTACATAATAGACATAAAGAAAACTAGTCATAAAGATACACTATCTATTGCCAAAAAAAGTTAAATGGTATTTGTCAAGTACGTCTGGAAAATAAAATAAGAATGCCAGAAAATGAACTGAAATCCTACAATTACAGCTGTTTATTTTAATTAAAAAATAATTATTCAATGTCTGTTATGTACATGCACATAAGAGAGGGGTTTAACATTATTAAATTAATAATGTTCTGCACCTCTGCACATTTGCATAAGAATCTTCTACATTTAGGTCAAATGTTTTACCTTTGATTAAATCATCAAACCAAATTTCTGGTTAGAAATTCAGTTTATAATGTGATCCAATATACACCAGTAGAATTACTTTCTCTTTGAGGAATACTTGTTCAGTACCATTATCCTAGCATTACATTTCTTCATTTAATAGGATTTGGGTGAACTAAAACTAGGCATAACCCATAAGAAGTAATCCCTTTATAGCACGAGGAATGACCTCTCTGCAGGGTTAAAACTATATATATGTGTCTAATAAAGCTACGAACTTCTGGGCCCAGGAGAGCAAAATCTCAGTTCTGCTATGCCTTCCCTGCTGGTCCTACAGAACATACTTTATCTGCAGTTTTACTGACCCTCTCAGATAGTCTTGAATTTTCAAAGCCAGGATCCAAGGCAGAGCTGTTGTGTTTCCTAACTTGTGTAGCATATGCAGTGGTCCTAGTCTTGAGATCAATGGGTAGAAAAGAAATATATCCCAAGATATATGCCCAGTACTCATAAATTAAAAGACAAATGGATTTTCATGAATGTGATACCAAAAACAGAGACAATAAAAGAAAATATTGATAAATTGGACTTCATCAAAATTAAAAACTTCTGCGCATCAAAGGATACTATCAAGAGAGTGAAAAGACAACCCACAGGAGAATACATTTACAAAGCATCCATCTAATAAGGCATTAGTATCCAGAATATTAAGAACTACAACTCAACAAAAAAACCAACCCAATTAAAAAACAGGCAAAGTGGACTTCCCTGGTGGTGCAGTGGTTAAGAATCTGCCTGCCAATGCAGGGGACACGGGTTCGATCCCTGGTCCAGGAAGATCCCACATGCCGCAGAGCAACTAAGCCTGTATGCCACAACCGGCTGAGCCTGCGCTCTGGAGCCCACGAGCCACAACTACTGAGCCCATGTGCCACAACTACCGAAGCCCACGTGCCTAGAGCCCGTGTTCCACAACAAGAGAAACCACCACAACGAGAAGCCTGCGTACTGCAATGAAGTGTAGCCCCCACTCACCACAACTAGAGAAAGTCCGTGAGCAGCAATGAAGACCCAACAGAGCCAAAAATAAATCAATTAATTTTAAAAAAAAAAAGGGAAAAGGACTTGGAAAGACATTTCCCCAAAGGAGACATAGAAATGGCCAATGAGCACATGAAAAGATGCTCAGTATTACTAATCATTCGGGAAATGTAAATCAAAACTACAATAAGATACGACCTCACACCCACTAGGCTACTATCAAGAAAACAGAAAATAACAAGTGTTGGTGAGGATGTGGAGAAATTGATACCCTGTGCACCACTGGTGAGAATGTAAAATGAAAACATTATGGCAGTTCCTCAAAAAATTAAACATGATGACTATATGGTCCAGCAATTCCACTTTTAGGTATACAGTTGACCCTTAGGTATACATGTTGACCCATGTTGAACAACATGGGTTTGAACTGCCCAGGTCCACTTATACATGGATTATTTTCTTTTTTTGATGAATATATACAGTACTACAAGATTTGCAGTTGGCTGAATCCACAGATGTGGAACTGTGGATACAAAGGGCCAACTATGGAAGTTGAACATCCTCGGATTTTGGTATCTGTGGCAGGTCTTGGACCCAATCCTCTGTTGATACCAAGGGATGACTATATACCCAAAAGAAGTGAAAGCAGGGACTGGAGATATTTGTACACCCATGTTCACAGTATTATTCACATAGCTAAAAGATGGAAACAAGCCAAGTATCCATCAACAGATGAATGGATAAGCAAAATGTGGTATATACATATGATGGAATATTTTTCAGCCTTAAAAAGGAAGGACATTTTGACACATACTACAACATGGATGAACTTTGAGGACATTATGCTCAGTGAAATAAGCCAGTCACAAAAGGACAAGTAGGTAAAATTCCACTTACATGAGATACCCAGAGTAGTCAGATTCACAGAGACAGAAAGTGGAATGGTAGTTGCCAAGGGTGGGGGGTGGGGCGATGTGGAATGAATAGGGAGCTACTGTGCAATAGTTTCAGCTCTGCAAAATGAAAAGAGTTCTGTGGGGAGATGGCGGTGATGGCAGCACAACCACGTCAATGCACTTACTGCCACTGAACTGCATACTTAAAAAATGATTAAGATGGTAAATTTTATGTTATGTATATTTTGCCACAGCTTTTTAAAAAAAGGAATAAAATTCTAAAACATGCTACAGCACGGATGAATCTTGAAAATGTTATGCTAAGTGAAGTAAGCCAGACACTAGAGGAGAAATACTGTATGATTCATAGAAACAGAAATTAGAATAGAGTTCACTAGGGGCTGGGAGATGACAGGAATGAAGAGTTATTGTTTCATGGCTACAGATCTTCTGTTTGAGATGATGCGAAGTTGTGTAAATGGACAGTTGCACAACACTGTTAATGTACTTAATGCCACTGAATTGTACACTTCAAAACTGTTAGAATGGTAAATTTTATGTTATATATATTTTGCTATAATAAAAAAAACTTAAGATAAGTGGGAAAAAGTATCGTAAGCATACTAAACTTAATGAAATTCCGCACGTCTGTTAAGACCTGTGCTCAAACGACACAATCCAGTCCCAGAAATAGGTACTATAGTCTTGCTCAAAATTATTTAAACACCCCTGGTGTCATTGCTCACAATGTATCACCTCTACTAATTGAACAAGGACCAAACTGAGGACATTGACACTCTCTACCATCCACTCCTCAATGACCACTAAGGATCTATAAAACATGTTTCCATACAACATCATCACTCTCCTATAGAAAAAGTGATACCTTTTTCTATATGATATGGTCCAAATACTCTGGTGACAAATAATCAGAGGGAACACAGCATCTCATCCCTAAAATAGGCTGCTTAAAATAAAGTATAGGGTTTCCCTGGTGACGCAGTGGTTGGGGGTCCACCTGCCGATGCAGGGGGCACGATTTCGTGCCCCGGTCCGGGGGGATCCCGCATGCTGCGGAGCGGCTGTGTCCGTGGGCCATGGCCGCTGGGCCTGCGCGTCCGGAGCCTGTGCTCCGCAACGGGAGAGGCCACAGCAGTGAGAGGCCCGCGTACCGCAAAAGCAAAAAAAACAAAAACAAAAACAAACAAAAAAATAAAGTGTAATTAATATTCCATACATGCCCTTATGCCCATTTTGAAAAATAAACTCAAGAAGTGTCCCCTTCCCTCCCTTGGTCCTAGGTCCTACTTTTAAACGGTAACTTCACCTGTCTGAAGAGGATTCTCAGAGCAGCAAAAATATTAGCTATCAAGACATCACAAGAAAAGAATATCCCTCATGGATAAAGATGTAAAAATCCTCAAAAAAAATTAGCAAACTAATAATAATAATAAAGGACTATACACCATAACCAAAAGGGATTTATTTAAGGAATGTAAGGTTGGTTTAACATAAAAAATCAATTAATTTAGTATACTGTATTAATAAAGGACAAAAAGTACACGATGATCTCCACAGATACAGAAAAAGCATTTAACAAAATTCAACACCAATTCATTATAATCTTTTTCAACAAACTAGGAACAGAGGGCTACTACCTCAACTTGATAAAGGACATCTATGGAAAACCTACATCTAACATCATAATTAGCCCTGTATATTGAAAACTACAAAACATTGCTGAGAAAAATTAGAGAAGATCTAAACAATGGAGAGACATTCCAAGTTCCTGGAATGGAAGATTCAGTATTTTTAAGATGGCAATTCTCCTCCAAACTGATTACATATTCCCTATGTAATCAACACAATCCCTAACAAAATCCCAGTTAGCCTTTTTGTTTTCTGTCCAGTTGGCAAAAATTGGCAAAGTAATGCTAAAATTTATATGGAAATGCAAAACACTATTTTGAAAAAGAACAATAAAGCTGGAAGACATATTTCCTGATTTCAAAACTTACTATAAAATTACAGTAATCAAGAGGTTGTACTGGTACAAAGATAAGACATATAGATCAATGCAACAGAAACAAGAGTCCAGAAATAAACCCTCAGGTTTATGGCCAACTGATTTTCCAAAAAGGTATCAATGCAATTCAATGGCAAAAGGATAGTCTTTTCAACAAATGATGCTAAGACAACTGGATATCAACATGCAAAAAAAGATGATTTTATACCCTTACTCCACATCATAAACAAAAATTAACTCCAAGTGGTTCCCAAATGTAAATGCTAACACAATAAAATTTTTAGAAGAAAACATAGAAGAAAATCTTTGTGACCTTGGGTTAGGCAACAAGTTCTTAGATAAACATCAAAAGCCTAATTCATAAAATAAAGAAATTGATAAACTAGACTTCATCAAAATTAAGTACTTTTGCTCTTCAAAAGACGTCCTTAAGAAAACAAAAAAGAGGGCTTCCATGGTGGCACAGTGGTTAAGAGTCCGCCTGCCAATGCAGGGAACACGGGTTCGAGCCCTGGTCCGGGAGCGTCCCACATGCTGCAGAGCAGCTAAGCCCGCGCACCACAACTACTGAAGCCCGCACACCTAGAGCCCGTGCTCTGCAACAAGAGAAGCCACCACAATGAGAAGCCCGCACACTGCAACGAAGAGTAGCCCCCGCTCGCTGTAACTAAAGAAAGCCCGCATGCAGCAACAAAGACACAACGCAGCCAAAAATAAATTAATTAATTAATTTTATAAAAACAAAAAGAGAAGTCAAATACTGTGAGAAAATATCTGCAAATCATATATCTGAAAACAAACTTGTGTCCAAAATAAAGACCTCGTACAACAAAATAATAAGACAAATAACCTAATTTTAAAATGGACAAAAGATTTAAATCAACATTTCATAAAAGAAGATATACAAATGACTAATAAGTAGATGAAAAGATGCTCAACATCATTAGTCAATAAGAAAAAGCAAATTAAAACCAGCATTTTAAACCCACCAGAATGGTTATAATGAAAAAAAGAGACCATATCAAATGTTGGCAGGGACGTGAGGAAACAGGAGCCCTCATACACTGCTGGTAAGAATGTAAAATAGTGGGTCACTCCAGAAAACAGGTGGGCAGTTTCTTAAAAAGTTAAACAGACTTATCAACCCATGCTACTTTACCAGTGATCTTTGCAAAAGTTCCTCTACTTACAGCCCCAACAGAAAGCCTTTTCTTATTGGAAAAAGACAATAAACAGTAGTCTACTATATTACGATTAATCAAATAGTCCAGATTAATAGGAAAAAAACAAGAAAGTAAATGTCAAGATTAAATTAAGATTTAAAAAAAAAAACCTTTCCATATCTTCTTATAGATGAGACTCCGGTGACTGCTGTGCTCTGAATTATCAGACAGAACACTAATGAAATGGCAAGGGACCATGATCTTTACAGAGTGCCATAAGTCAGATACTGTGTTCAATCCTCCCAGCAGACAAAGAATTGCAGGCTTAAAGAGGCTGTTCTGCCTAAGGTCACACAGATCTGACGGCCAAGGTAAAGCCCTTTGCCCTTTCCTCTATTTCATAAGGTTTCTAAGGATTTCAGTCTAAGATTGAGTCTGATATTTGTAAATAATATGATTTAAAATGTTGTTCCCTAATATGTCATCTAGATTTATTTATATTCCAGAAGGGATATTTTATAAAATAATCATATTAAATAATGTCTTAAATATAATACCCATGTACACCAAAGGAAAAGTCTTTAAAAGTAACATATCATAAAGTTATTAGAAATATTCTAGATAGCTCACGTCTCAACTATTTCCATGGAAAATTCAGGAATGTCCAGTGAGAAAATGTCAGAGGTACCATTAAATTGTCATCCAGGTTAACAAAATTGCCAACTTCAGAATCATTTACTCATTTAGTAAACATTCATTAAACAGCTACCATGAACAAGGTACTACATGTCTTTTTTCAAGGAAAGCACAGCCTTTTGACCGCTTCCTTAATCAATACCAGTGCCACAGAAATGTATAATTCTTGTTTGGAGTCCTAGTTGAGAATTTTGTGTCAAATTGATTAATTAGAACTTTCTATAAGGTTTTATTCAAGCAGTGTTGGAAAATCCTGTTTAATTGGGCTTATACATATACAAAATGTAGCTCAAATTTTTGAGGTTTCATGAAACCTCAAAATAATTCAATGTTTAAAACACTGTAAGTGCATTTTTTTGGTAGGTAGGCACGATGGGTTATACATATAAGAATCTGTAAGTTATGCTCTTCTCCAAAGACTTTTATTCAAGTTGCCTCAAAGAAGGTTGCCATCAACATAATTAAAAAGTAACGAAGCAGTGAAAACAAAGAAGAAATAAACCTGCTCATCCACCTTACATACTACAACGAGAACACCAAGTTTATACTTTACCTGCAGGTTTAAGGTCTCCTATCCGAATAATGTGTGGCCAGTGCTGGAGTGTTTTTGCAAAAAAAGGGTTGGTTACTCCTAATATGACTGAGGGCCTACATTAAAACAAAACAAAACAAAACCAAAGTGAGGAAAAAATGAATGTTCCATCAGTTTACAATTTATTTTGAGTGAACTACTGTTTACTCAAAGATTACTAAGATAATCTTTTCCTTCATTGGTACCACATATCAACTACATTCCAGGCACCATTTTTAGCACTAGGTATATAAAGATGAAAAGACACAGTCTTTCTAAAAGCATACAGGAAAAGCGGTATACATAACCAATTATGATACCAGAAATTAGAATACAGTGAAGGTGGTATAAAATGTACAATTATTACAAAGGAGAAACTATGTCTACCAGGGGATTAAAGGACAGCCTCACCAAAGAGATGACATTTGCACAAAGCTATGAAAGATGAATAGGAGGTTTTTTTTTGAAGGACAGTTGATATATAACATGATATAAGTTATGAACAGGAGTCTTTTGCCAGGTGGATAACGGAAGAAAATGTGATGCAGGAGAATGAATAGTATGTGCAAAGCAATGAAGTGAGATCACGGTCTGTTTGTAAAACTACGTATAGTTCAGCATTCCTAGAGCACAAAGCAGGAAGAATGAATAGTCAGAAATGAAAGCAGACGGGCAGATGCTGGCCAGATGATTCAGTACCAACTCAATATGCTAAGAAATTTAGATGTTATCTTGTAGGCAAACAGAAGCTACTAGAGAACTGAGTGGAGGAATGCTACATGAACAAAAATGTACTTACTAGAAAGATCACTCTGGGGGAAATTTGGAAGATGCTCTGCAAAAAGGGGAAGAGGTTTGGGAAAAGCAACAGCAAATACGAGAAAGACTGGAGGTAGTAAGACTAGGAAGAGAGCTCTGGAAAGAAGATAACAAATGTTATGAGAGATATTTTAGGATGTTGAATTGACAGAATTTGGTAAAACTTCACGTGGAGCACATTAAGAACGAGAAATTTATGACAATTTAGGTTTTTGATAACTAAGTGAAAAGAAGCACCATTCATGAAGTAGGAAGAGGCATGGAACTAGGGAAGAAGAGAAGGAGACAAAAAGAATTCAGTTTGAACATGTTTAATTTTGGGTGCCATTAAGATGTCCAGGTGGCAATACGATAAAAAAACAACAACAAAAACCTGGACAGAGGTCGAGACCTTGCAAAGATTTGAACTAGGAAGATAAATTTCAGTCATCAGTATATAGGTGTTAACAGAGACTGTGGGTACAGATAAGACTGTACAGAACGAAATATCAGTCTGAAATCAGAACCCAGAACACAATACTGGAGAACACCAACATTTAAGGGGTTGGCAGAGAAAAAGAAGTCTGCACAGGAGACTGAGATGCACCACCAGCCAGCCAGGTGAGACGGTACCAAAGATTAAAATGTTTTCAACGTCAATAGAGTAAGTGTTACAAGAAAGGGAAGGCAGGAAAAACAGGGCAATAATGTGCCCACAGGTTCAAGGCAGTGAGAAAGGTCTTGATGACTTTGGCAAGAACTTCAGCGGAGATGAAGAAATCAACCTGCAACGAACTGAGAAGCAACCAGGAAACCAAGAAGTGGAGAGGGTAAATGGAAATTTTTGTTGTTATTCTAGAAACAGCTATGAAAAGAAGGTGAACAACAGAGCAGGAACTAAAGGGGAAAGGTAAGATATTTCTTCCCCTTTTACAGATTGGGAAGAATCTTTATATGTTTATATGCTGATTCAGTGAAGAGGGAGAAGGAAAAGGAAGTTACAGAGCAAGAAGAGATAACTGATGCTATAAGGGGTCCTGAAGTAAAGAACAAAGATAGAAGTAAAAGTAGTCAGATAGCTATTAAATTAGAGGAATTAGCTATTAATTAGCGGAAGACAATATAGCTTCCACTAATAAGATCATTCAAAGAAAATAGGATAATGACTCTTGAAATGTGAAATTATTACCAGCAGCTCCTCAAAGCTTCCTTTATAAAATCAATCTGCCAATAAGTTCAAAATTTAAACTTTTCAATTATTACCAAAAATAATTCTACATAATTTGGTTATAAAGGTAATGCTTGGTCAATAAAAGTTATTTTGTTTACTCACGGGGCTTGAGTACGGGTGGTATATTCTTTGAATTCACTATCATGAATAGTGAAATAAGGTCGGAAATCACTGAAGTACTTTAATGGAGAAATACAGCTGTAGAGCAAGAATAACATGTAAAACAAAGGACAGAAATTAAAGGCCCTACTCAATAACTATGAAATATCTAAACACAGAGTTTACCCCACTGGGATCATCTATCTATAACTCATTTAAGGAAACTAGAAAGACAAATGGAAAAATGTAATGTAGATGGCATACCAAAAACACACTGGATTTGGGGCAGAAGACGGGGTGAAATTCTGGCTCTATCATTCATTAGCTACATACCTTTTACTAGACACTGACCATTCACACAACTGATTTTTATCAGGTGCTAACTTTATGTAAGTGGATGAATGTGCTTATTGCCCAGAAAAACAAAAACATGGAATCTGAATTAATTTTCTCATCAATAAATGGTGCTATAATGAGCACTACCTTCTTACAGGATTATTGTGTAGATAATACAATGAGTGTGCAAACATATCACAGGTGGTAAACTGTTGCAACTATCACCATGAGGAACCAAATATACTCACTTAACAAGTGCCAATACAGTCTCTGACGACTCTGATGGTGACGGTGCCATGACCACGAGGGGCTCACCCAACAGCACCAGCTCCCAAAGCATCTGACTATGAAGGAAAACTGGGCAGAAACACCTGAAAGGTGTTTATGCAGCAGAGACACTGTTATTTATCCATCCCTGTTTTTTTTAAGTTCCCATATAATCATTCTAAAAACTTCACATTGATACAATTCTTCCAGCTATGTGTACCTTGACCTGATATACAAATTCATTTAGAATATGGTGATGTGGACTTCCCTGGTGGTGCAGTGGTTAAGAATCCACCTGTCAGGCTTCCCTGGTGGCGCAGTGGTTAAGAATCCGCTTCCCAATGCAGGGAACACGGGTTCGAGCCCTGGTCCGGGAAGATCCCACATGCCGCGGAGCAACTAAGCCCGTGCTCCACAACTACTGAGCCTGCGCTCTAGAGCCCGTGAGCCACAACTACTGTAAGCCCACGCGCCTACAGCCCGAGCTCCGCAACAAGAGAAGCCACCGCAATGAGAAGCCCGTGCACTGCAACGAAGAGTAAGCCCCGCTCACTGCAACTAGACAAAGCCCACGTACAGCAATGAAGAACCAACGCAGGCAAAAAATAATAATAATAATAATATGGTGATGCACATAGATATAAGTTCCTTTTATCCACACAAAAATATATAGCAATTTTACTTGTTCCAAGTTTTACAAAATTAAATGTAATATATTGACACATAGAATGGCTAACAAATGATAAAAGCATATAAAATAATTATTAAATTATTGTACCATATAGTATATCTAGTTATCAATATTGCTGTTACATTTGAATTTCTACTCTATTTTGAAGGAAGCAAGAAAAATTAATTTTCCAAAGGATGTTTACTGGATGTACTTAATTTCAAAGCCAATGCTTTCAATATTAAAGAATGAGGAAAACAAATCACAAGGAGGTGTTCTAACACCAAACGACAGAATGCTTTCCTAAGCAGATCCTCCCCCTACAGAAATGTTGCATATTTTTACAGTAGCCCTGGAATTAGGCAGAAGCCTATAGGACAAAACTCTGGTAATTATCTAGCCTAATTTGATAACTTTTACTTATTTAGTAATTTCCTCCTAGTAGGGTCAAAATTTTTCCTAGTAGATTAGAGGGAAAAAAAACTACATTATCTATTTATAAAAATCATAACCACAGGACTTTCCTGGTGGCACAGTGGTTAAGACTCTGTGCTCCCAATGCAGGGGGCCTGGGTTCAATCCCTGGTCAGGGAACTTGATCCCACATGCCTGCTGCAACTAAGAGTTCACATGCCACAACTAAGGAGCTGGCAAGCCACAACTAAGGAGCCTGCTGGCCGCAACTAAGGAGCACACATGCCACAGCTAAGGATGCCGCCTGCTGCAACTAAGATCTGGTGCAACCAAATAAATAAAGTAAATGTTAAAAAAAAAAAAGTAACCAATCTACCTACCTGAAAACATACACACACAAGAAAGAAAAGGAAAAAAATACAAGTAACTTTTAAGTGTAAAAATATGAAACAAATTTGTGAGATGGAAATTAGGGAAAGTTCATTTTAACTATTCAAAGGCAAGAAGAGAAATGTGAACGAAGGGCAAAAAACCAAAAATAAAAACAATAAACAGTTCAAGGATAAGGCGAAGGAGCTCTTCCTCCTTCCTTCTTAAACAATTCAATCCTACAGCAAAACACAGTGCATGGTAGGCATCTCTGCCAAGAGGGAAAGAGAGCCCTGTTGGCCTGAAGAGCGTATCAGGGCTTGTGTGAGATAAGGCAGACATCCATGTGGAGGGGGTGGCTTGTCGTGGGGGTGTTGGAACCCTAATGTAGTGAGAAAGGTGTGCATGTGTGGAGGTGATCTGATTTGGGGTGATAGAGCCCAGGAATTGTGAGGGGCATGGAGGGGCAGCAGGTGCAGAGGGTCAGAGCCAGAGTGGGCTGAGGAGGCTGTCCATGGTGGGATGTCAGAGAAGAGGAATGAGGGTGAACATATGGAGGGGTGGCCTGCAGTAAGGTGTAGAAGCACAAGTAGGGAAAGGAGGGATCCACGTGGGGGCTGGCTTGGCATTGGGAGTCAGAGCACGACAGGGTGAGTATGGCATCCACATAGAGAGGTGGCCTAACGTGGGGTATAGAAGCCTGACTGGGGCAAGAGGGGAACCACGTGGGGGGTCAATCAGGCATGGAGCAGGGCCTAAGCAGGGTAAGGAGGGTGTCCATGAAGAAGAGCAGCCACGTGGGCAGTTTCAGAGCCCAAGAAGGATAAGAAAGGCATTTGCTCAGAGAAGAATGTTGCAGCAGAGACGAGAAATTGGTTACTAACATGGGCTGATCAAATAAGTAACTGAATCAAGGATAATAGGATGTAGCTCCTCTGTCAGAGAAAAGAAATACAAATATGAAAAGGGAAAAAAGTAGAGTGAACCCTGTCATGCTGCACTAGAATTAGGGGTATTGGTGTGACTTTATAGTTTTCAATATATATGGATATAGAAATAAATATGTATGTAAAAGTGTTTAAATACTATATATGAGTGTGTATATATACATGCATTTACAGATACATATTTTCCTTAGCTCTGTCCACTGAGAGGGATATGCCCTTAGCAAGGAGCACAACTAGTGCCCAGATCTTGACTTCTAAATCCTGTTCTCTACTAAGTAGCTGATTCCAGGGCTGGGGAAGAGAAAATACAAGATAATCTTGGAACCCAACAGAACTGAAAACATATGTCCACACAAAGGCTTATATACAAATGTTCACAACAGCATTATACATAACAGCCAAAAAGTGGAAACCATCCAAATGTCCTTCAATGGATTAATGGATGTGGTATATCCATACAATGGAATACTATTCAGCCATAAAAAGAATGAAGTAATGATTCATGCTACTGCATGGATAAACCATGAAAATAGTATGCTCAGTGAAAGAAGGTAGACATAAAAGGTCACACATTGTATGATTCTATCCATATGATATGCCTAGAATAGACAAATCCAAAGAGACAAAGTAGATTAGTGGTTACTAGGGGCTGTGGGGAAGAGGCCATGGGGACTAACTGCTAATGGGGTACAGGGTTACTTTTTGAGTGATGAAAATATTCTGGAACTAGACAGTAGTAATGGTTGCACAACTCTGTGAATATATTAAAAACAACTGAACTGTATACTTTGAAAGAGTGAATATTATGTATGTGAATTATATATCAATTTTTTTAGTTAGAAAAAAAAAAGATAAGCCTGGAACAAACAAGTTAGTGTTTCAAGAATGAAAAGGATATGACAAAAAAAGAAAAACAGAGGCCAGCTTGAAATGGATTCTCACTGGCCAAACTGGGGACAATTTGAACATCAAAAACTGATGAGAATAATGGATTTTAATAACCTGTTGAATAAAACAAGAAACCAAAAATCCATACAGATATACATACATGGTGCAATGTTTTAAAATATTTCTACAAATTCTTTGACACTCCTTTTAAAGCACTGAGCCTATTTCTCACCCTCTTAGGTGGGCTGGGTTAGTGGCTTGCACTTAATGAACAGAGTAAATTAAAGCAATAATATACAACTTTTTTTTCAATAATCGTTGAACAAATGAACCTTTAATAGCGGTTACACCATTGAGGTGTCCTGATCCAACATCGAGGTCATAAACCCTATTGTCAATATGGACTCTAGAATAGGATTGCGCTGTTATCCCTAGGGTAACTTGTTCCGTTGATCAATTTTTGGATCAATAAGTGATATTATGCTTTGGCTAGTGGGCCTAAGCTTTAATCACTCGGAGGTCTTTTTGTGCTCCGAGGTCACCCCAACCGTGTGGCATGTGGGATCTTAGTTCCCCGACCAAGGATCAAACCCGCGCCCCATACAGTGGAAGTGCAGAGTCCTAACCACTCGACTTCCAGGTAAGTCCCAATAATATACAACTTTGAAGCCTGAGTCATAAAAGACATTGTGACTTCAGCTTTCTCTCAGATCACCTGCTGAATGTTGTGAGAAAATCTAAGCGGTCCTTTGGAAACGTCCACATGGCTGGAAATGAAGGTCTCCTGCCAACAGTCACAAGGAACTGTGACCACCAGCCAACAGCTAAAGTAGCTTTCTAGGGAAGCAGACCCTCCAGCCCCACTTGTCCAACTGACTAAAACCTCAGCTGACATCTTGACTGCAACCTCACAAGAGATCTAGAACTAGAACCATCCAACTGAGCAGTCCCCAGATTCCTAACTCTCAGAAACTGTGTGAAATAATGTTTGTTCTTTCAAACTTCTAAGTATTGGGGTAACTTATTACACAACAATAAATAGTTTCATAGTTTCAACGTATAGTTTCAACGTATCTCCTCACAAAATATTTAACTACAAAAGGAAAAAGAATAATTTATCAATGGAGAAGCTTGGAGAACACCACACTAATAAAGAGATCAAAGTGAACATTATCAACAATGAGGCAAGCCAACCTTGTGTGCTACCTCCTGGCCAAAGATACAGAGCCTGAATCTTATTATGAGTAAATCCCAGACAAACCCAAGCTGAGGGATTTCCTGTAAAATAACTGTCCTGTAATCCACAAGAATGTCAGGGCCATGAAAGGAAGACTGAGGAGCTATTCCAGACTGAGAGTAAACAGACATGACATCTAAATGCAACAGACAGTTCTGAACTAGATATTATTGTGACAACTGGACACATTTGAATGTGGTCTTAGTATTAGATGGTATTAATTTATCAATGTTAACTTCCCAATTTTTATGGTTGCATTGAGTCCTTACTTGTAGGAAACAGACACTAAAGTATTAAGGGAAGATGGGGCATCAGGTCTCCAACTTACCATCAAATGGTTCTAGGAAAAAAAAGTTTACTATACTGACCACTTTTCTGTAAAATCTGTGATTGTTTCAAAATTTTATACAGATACATAAACTTTATATAAATATTTATATATGTAAAATTTTGAAATAATCATAAATTTACAGAAAAGTGATCAGTACAGTATATATGTATAATTTTTAAAATATATAATTTATATATATTATATATGTATATTTATAATTTTAAAATAAGCAAAGGAAAAATGGAAAAGACCTATATGGAAACATCTGACCAACTGACTTTAATAGTGGGATGCCCTTAAGGCATCAAAGTTGCAAATTAGTTTTTCTCTGAAGTATAGTAATGTTATCTATCAGCAAGGGCACAAACAGATAGGAAGTACAATTGCAAGATGAAGCATTCTCTGAAACCTCTGTATTACACTAGTAATATCTGTTACACAAAGTAGTTTTTATTGGGGGGAGGTAAGTATTAAATATTCAAGAGAGGAAACCTTTAATAGATATTGGTGGCATATATCAAATTAACAGCAGTGTAGAATTACTAAAATGAGGGGTTTGTAGGGAAATCACAGTCTTCTTTTAGCACCACTTTTATATTCCCATTCTGGAGTATCATGCCTTTATGCTCTCAACCCACTCCCCCCAACTCCCCAAAAAAGGCCATCCCTAGAAAAAAATTATTTATTTACCATTCTCACACCCAACCAAACAAAAATAATTTGTGTCTACCATGTAATACCCAATCCATATCCAAATTTCCCTAGTAGTCAAAGCAACTGACATGCAGTCAGGGATGAACCACTGATTTACAACATGTGAAACATGACTATTTTCTTCCAGGTTTTTCCACATTTTATATAGGAATATTCACTTTCTAAAGAAATTAACAACAATATCATAAAGCAAATGAGACAAAGCAGTTAACAAAATTTTTTAGTCTTTACCTGAAAAGATCCACCTCATGAACAGTAGGTAAAATAACAGATATATGTGTGTCTCCCTAAGAGATAAAAAAGAAAAAAAAAATAGACAAGATGTCACCAAAATTGCCAGAAACTGACTTTTATAATATGCCTATCTATTCATAATCAATCAGCCATGTTGCCCTGTCTTCTAAGAGTCTCTTCCTCCAGAAGCAGCTGCAAAGAGAATGGGTCTTAACAGTCTCCCCTAACACAGCAGGTCAAGGACTACATAGATTCCACCGATAAAACATTAATCCAGTGGTCAGATGTTAGATTAATTCTCAACTGTATGAATACTACCATAATACCAGTTGACATATATAACAGGCAAAATTTGTTTTCCTATTGCTCTCCATTTTTATTTAATTCAAAGGACAATGGGAGTGCTAATGTACCAGTTAAATCGTTTCAAATGAAAAATTCATCCCCACCCATGAACAAATGTAACTTTGGGGAAAATGAAGGGCAATTATAACTACAGAATCCTTTTGATTAAGTTTCCTAAAACCAGAAGTCTGTTGACCACTCTTCTAAGATAAGAGGTTTTGCTAGAATTAAACCTTGTTTAATCTTTTTCAAAAGCTAATTTTCTCCTTGTCCTCACAATTACAGTATAAATTCTGAGTTCTCCAGTGTCTACTAGAGAAAGAACAAGAAAAAAAAATCGGAAAATAGGAAGCTTTTTTTTGATAGGAAGCTTATTATAAATTCATTAAAAATTATTTAATGGGATATTTCAGTGATATTCAGAAATGAATCATAAACCCAAGAAATTCTACATTTGCTAGTTTAAAATTTCTGTTAAAGAGACTATACATGCTGGATTATTCTACCACAGTAGCACACTACCTGCTGAGTTAACTGCACTATTTGAGTTGTCCCAGGCTTGTCATGACATGTGGGAATCCGTACCTAAAAGAGAAGAAATTAACTTTGGCTACAAAAGAATGACCTTTCTATAACTTGCGAGTCCTGCTATAATGAGGCATCAGAAGCACTCTATCCTGATGCTAAAAAGGTACACTCAACAATGCCTAAAAAGCCATAAAAACAAAATACTTATGTCAGATTAAAAACTAAAGTCATATTTATTTTTAGTCACAACAGAAGGTAAGTGAACCAAGGTCTCCACATTCCCATACACACAGAAATCACTAACCCACTGAGAAGCAAACGTGCTGAAAAACAGAAAAGGACATCAACTACATACCACTTCCTGTTTATTGTTCCAATCTTTGCTTCATTAATGTACACACACCCAAACACACCCTCTCAAGCTTGCCAAACTATGGGATAAATCTCACAGGGAACCATGAGAACTCTCAACCCAGACCTACTTTTGATGATTTCCCATGGAAAAAACAGAACAGAGGTCCTACAGAAATGAGCACATCTAAAGAGAGAACATTGCCAAAAATAAGTTCAACTTGAAAATGAACTGCAAAAGCACTTACAGCACATTCATACAAAGCCTGAGAGCAAAATGCTAATTCATTGTATTAAAAAAAAACCTTAGTAGAGAACAATACCCTGGGATGGACATGTTGGTCTGAAAATACACATTAAAAAAATCACTTAAGACTAAGAACCAATGACCTGCTGTATTAAAAAAAAAAAAAAACGACTAAGAACCAATGGCTTTCCTAATTTCTTTTAAATTTTACTAACTCATACTCAATTCTACAAGTGTTCTGCAATACCATCCATTTCTGGAGGGCCATGAAGTTGCACAATTCTAGGAGGTGGCATTTACATTCACATGCATTGTATAAGAATGACAGCATCATGTAAATTCTACAGGATGAAAATGGGACTGGTGACCCCTGGAGTTGTGTGACTAATGGTTCTGTGCAGCAGGATAAATTGCAGTGTCTTTGTAACCCCTCACATCAATGACAAGTGAAAGCAACAACAGGACTGAATGTTATTAGGAAGTTAAAAAGCAAAATTCATGTGTGAGCTTCCTAAAAAAGGAGACAAATGAAATATAAGCTATTATTACCTTCATTACTACCCCCATAATAGGCAGATGTAATGTTTTCCCTGGCATTGGTGCAGGCCATCGATCAACATCATTACAAGCTGAAAAATATAGTAAAATATTTCTTTAGTATAAGTGGAAATACTAAAATATTAAAAATGGAACATTAGAAGTTAGAACTCCACTTTATGCTTTCTATATAGCAGAAAAAATACACTGGGAAGGATGGAAGATAAAAGGCAAAAGTACTGAAAATATCTTATATTTCACCAGATATACATCTATGTTCTAGGATATAAATTGGTTAATACATGTTTTGAAAGCAACAGAATAAGTTTAAAGGGAGTTTTCCTACTCATTTATTTATACTACTAAAATTAGCTACAAAAGCATACCACCTAGCAGATGTCTTCTCTCTGTATTGAGTGACATAAGGATTTCTGTTTAACAGTACTCTGAGTATCAGAATTGGCAACTCAATATTTGTTTATTATTATCCTAAAAAATAGGCATCATCCATGCTGCAAAAGGAGAAATAAAAGATAGGATCTTTGGTGTTTGTAGGTAAGTATGCCAGAAGAATTGTTTTACCTCTCTCTCCTACTTTATAGTCCTTAAAATTCTTAACTAATTTTTTTTCATTCATTTCCAGTAAAAAATTTAAAACTCCTTCATAAAGGTACCTAACTCACACAATGTTTAACTTACCTGCTTCCAAATAAGGTTCATTCTTTTCAAAATACTCTGGTGCTATCTGTTTGAGCACAGTGTGAAAAAAATGAATATAAGGTAGTTTGCTGATCAAAACCAAGGACTGGAGGGAAAAAAGAAACAATGTTTAATTTCTTAATGATTATAATTTTAGTTTGCCATTTCTTATATAATCAATTACTAACAAGCC